>NC_081558.1:9820691-9831146 GCF_022355385.1 Mustela nigripes | reverse complement strand
AGCCTCTGCCTTCGGCTCAGGTCATGATTCCAGAGTCCTGGGATCGAACCCCACATTGGGCTCTCTGCTTAGCAGGGAGCCTGCTTCCTCCTCTCTCTCTCTCTCTGCCTGCCTCTCTGCCTACTTGTGATCTCTGTCAAATAAATAAATAAAATCTTTTAAATAAATAAAATAATCAAAGGGCACCCAGGGGCACCTGGCTGGCTCTGCGTGGAGCATGGGACTCGATCTCCCGGTTGTAAATTGGAGCACAACATTAGATGTAGAGATTACATAAATTCTTTAAAAATGAAAAAAGGACACCCAGAAAAAAGAGTCATCTTATTGCTCGGGGAGGGCAGCTTCCCTTCGTGTTGCCTGAAAGGCATCCTCAGCCTGGCTGTGCCCCAGATTCCTCATCTGTAAAATGGGAGTGATGATAATAGTACCTCCGTGATAGGAGTGTGGTGCAATGTATTTAACAAGTGCCAGCTCCTACTACTGACGCGCACAAACCCAGGATAGGTCCCCGGCAAAGGGATGGCATAGAGCCCCCTGCCAACCACCCTTTACTCCCTGGGCGCAGCATCCTCCTGAAACTGGCTGTGGTTGGAGGAGACCTAGAAGGCTCCTCGGCCTGGACTCTGCTGTCCTGCGTCAGGCCTTATGAATGACGATTGCCGGCGGCCTGGCGACCTCTGACCCGAGGCGCCCGCCGCGCCCCTCCCCCACTGGCAGGTGGACGGCGGCTGCGCCGGGAGGGTGGTGGGGAGGCCCTGGCGCCAACCTTGGCTGGCCGGCGGCCGCTGCCGCACTGAGCGGAGGCGGGGGACTGCGGCGCGTACGGGGCCAGGCGGGCGCCCGCCTGGACCGCCTCCTGGGCCTCGGAGCGCTGCGCGGCCACCCGCCAGCTTCTGCCGCCCCGCCCGGCCGGCCGGAGCAGTAGGCAGCATCTCCGCCCCGCCCTCTCACCCCGGGATTGACACTGAATGTTCTGCGGGGGGTTTGCCGGACAGCGCGCCTCCGCCAATTGGCGGCCTCGCTGGGCGGGCCACGGGCCCTGTCGCGAATCTTAGCCAGTCAGGTGCGCCGGCCCGCCCAGCTGAGGCCTCGCGAGCTCGCGAGTGGCCGGGCGTCCGCGGCGCGCGTCACGGAACCGAGGGCCTATCGCAGCTCGGGAGGATTGAGGAGGACCAATGGGTGGCGGCGTGGCGCCGTCACTCAGGACGGCCTAGGCCAATGAGCGGCGGGCTGCGGGGGCGTCACGGACAGCAGCAGCGGACTTGGGCTGAGGTTCCCGGGCGGGCGGGCGCGGAGAGACGCGGGAAGCAGGGGCTGGGCGGGGGTCGCGGCGCCGCAGCCAGCGCAGCCAACCCGAGGGGCCGCCGCCGCCGCCCAGCGCGCTCCTGGGCCGCCGGCCGCCGCCAGCACCCGCCGCGCCGCAGCTCCGGGACCGGCCCCGGCCGCCGTCGCCGCGATGGGCAACGCCGCAGCCGCCAAGAAGGGCAGCGAGCAGGAGAGCGGTGAGTGCCCGGGCCATGACCCCGATCCCGGCCCCGCGCTGCCAACCCCCGGCCTGTCCATCACCGCCTGGCCCCTCCCCCTACGCGCCCCCCTCTATTTCTCTTTGCTCATCCCCTCCCAGCTCCCCTTACCCCTGCCTGTCCAAGGTTTGGTCCCAGGGCCCGCAGAAGACCCCCGTAGGGGCCCCCTTGCCAAAGGCCACCCCCCACTGCAAAGACTGTGCCCCCCCCACCCAGCTGTCACTGCCAACCAAGACACGTATGACCGCTGGGGCCCCACATGGGGCCTTGTCACCACCCCACCCCCTCCTTTCCTGCCCCCTCTTCCTAGATTCTAATCCCTCCACTTCCTCACTCACCTCACCCACTGATGGAACTCACTGCCAGACCCCAACCCAGCTTTATGCCAGCTTGGGAGTGCTATAGGGTCTGCCCCCACCCCGCAGGGACCTTGGCCACTTAGTGACCACACCCCTCCCCCCTCCAGCCCCCGCCATCTTTCTCCTGCCCTTCCCCTTTTCACCTTATCACAGCCCCCCTCCAAACCCACGCTGCCCCCCTTAAGCATTTCCCAGAGCCACCTCCAGCATTGTTTTTCCCTTCTGTGTCACTTGGCATGGGGGACAGGATCTTTCTGGGTCCCTCTGCCCCTCTCTCATCCTGTCACTCAGTCACTCTGCTTCTCTGCCTGTGTTCCCTCCTCCAAGCAAGCGTCTGTCCCTGACTGAGGTAGCAGACTGTTTATGAACCTAGAGAACTGCTTCAGTGCTTCCAAAGCCAAGTTTGAGCCCGTCTTGCTGGGATTTGTTGCATCTTCTTTCCTGGGTTTGGGGAGGGGGGTGAGGGGGGCGGCAACAGAGCTCCTTCCCATCTCCTGATATGCAGTGAGCCCTAGGCTTCTTGAAGTGCCCCTAAATAAATGGTCGTTTCACAACTGAGGCTCTGTCATTCACGCAGTCCCCAGGGCTTCTTCACCCTCTCCTGGCCCAGGATGAAAAGTGGGGTATGAAGTGTCTGGGTTTAGCAGGGCTCATTCAACTTGAGCTGGGATGGTGACAGAGGGGACTTGATGCATGACAGTTGGAGAGAGTAGCAACTGACATCTAATGACTTGCTTTGCCAAGGGACAAATAGATTCTGATCATTCCCAGGGCTCAGCCAGAGAGAGGCCTGTTTCCCCCTCAGCCCCCAAATTATGTTGGTGTTGGCCTTTTCCAGCCAGAGAGACTCTGTATCTGGAAATGCCTTCAGAAATGGCCTCAGCGCCTTCCTTCCTCAGTTCTCCCAGCTCTTAAATTGTCATCACTCCAGACCTATAGCTGGACCTGAGGTAGGACCCCCTTCCAGTTACCCAGAAATAGAGCTGAAAGAGAGGCCGTGTCCAAATACGCCCTTCCCAATTTCTGATCTCAGACCCCAGCATCTGAGTTCTTTGAATGCCCCGTCCCAGAAGGATGCAGGCACAAAACCCAGGGAACTTTATTTCCACACGGATTCAAATGACAGAACTCAGAATCACCAAGCCGCCATGGAAAGACCTAACATGTCACCGATGGGCGGGGGACAGGGAGGCAAGTGCCTGTAGCTGAGCACTTGATGACAGAGGAGCAGGTGGGTAGTGACCAAAAAAGGTCTGGGCATGAGCGTGGAGGGTACTAGGCAGAGGGGGAGGGGCTGGAGCCCCCAGCAGGTGAGGCTGGCCGGGAGGTAGAAGGTGGAGGCAAATTGTTATATACTGCGGAAGCTCAGTTGAAAGTTGGGGAGATGACATTGTCCTGGAAAACTTTCAAGGCATATCAAACACATGCATAGTGGGGCAGAGAGCCGCACCGGGAAAAGGATTCCGGAGGATCAGAGAGGCTCTGGAAGGAACCACTAATTCACTAGGAGAGCAGGCAGGCCAGACACCCAGAAGTGGACTCTCATGATGAAACAGAGCTACTGTTTACTAGGCATCTAGGATGTGCCAGGCTAAATGGTCTCCGTAGATCGATCCGCTGGAATGATTCTCATAACAGTTTTCTCCAAATTTTCCAAACACGCTGTCTTGAGTTTGACATAGATGATGTCAAAGACGCAGGATTTGCATCCAGATCCGCTTATCAGCTAACTTCCTAGACCCCAGAATTTCCAGACCCAGACATTCTCAAGCTGCCTCCTTGATTTTTATTCTATTCACTTATATTTTCTTAATTTAAAATAATAAAGTTTTGACCCACTTTGGTTCAGATGTAAAGTTTGATCTGTCCTAAGCAATAATATAAATGAAATCAGGAGATTGTTCCGCTGGTCATGTTCTCTCTGGTACACATTAAAATTCAAACTGGAAAAGTGAAACTTCCTAAAATCATTCTGTGCCCTGCCAGGGGGACCCATGTCACACTTTAGGAAATGCCCCCAAGCTGTACGTCCTTCCAGAGGCTTATAGGGGCTCTTAGAAAAGGAAATAGGATGAGAAAGGAAGCCCCTTTTTGCTGTGAGGCTCTGAGTCCAAAAGAATGAAATTAGACAAAATATGCCCTCTTGTCACCAGGGTGCAGTGGGGGTGGGGGCGGGGGCAGTAGCCAGGCCAGCCTGTAGGGGGCACCTGAATTTCATCTGCCAGTTGCTAGCCTGACCTGGGTCAGGAAAATGCCCAAGCCATAGGAGGCACCAGTCAGACATCCCTCAGCCCCCCAGGCTCCTGTCTCCATGGCAGGAGACGGTGTCAGTTTCCTCCCAGAAGAGCAGGGATCTAGAACAAGCCCTGAGGTGGGGTGGGAGACATCGTAACCCAAAGATGCCAAAGCCATTGGTAGGGGTCCGGGGAAGATGCTAAGGAGCATATTAAAAAGACCAAGCCGTGGGCTCTGAGGAAGCTGGAGAACTAAGAGAAGGCTTCCCAAGAGGCCCAGGGACAGGCGGCCAAGTGGAGCTCAGGCCTTGGCTGGCCCTGGCCAAAGGCACCCCTGGGAGCTGGCCCACAGAAGGGGTGGGGCTGGCAAGAGGGAACCCCCCGATTCCCCTCCAGGTCCCAGGGACAAGCAGATCCAGGCTCTGGGAGAAGTGGCCCCAAGAGGCCCCTGGATGGGAAGAATGGCGGCCCTCTGACATCCCACAGAAGCCTATCTCAGAGCAGCAAGTGCCTTCTGTGCACTGGCAGTTGTATGGGTGCCCAAGAGGGTCCTGCCGAGTCAGCTTTTCCCTTAGCCCAGGAAGGCCTCCAGAACCTTGAGGGTCCTGTCTATCCCTCCGCTGCACCCACTGGTCCCTAAGTTGGGTTTTCCTTCCTCCCACCACCCCACAACTCCCTACCTCCTCTTACAGACAGTATTGGGGATGGGGCAGCCAAGCTGGTACAGCAGGTCTCATGAGCCTTCCCAGCCACCGTAGTCCTGGTGCCCTGAGAGGAAGACTGAGTGATGGCTTCCAACCCCAACGATGGTGAGGATGAGCCCTGTTACTATAGCAACTTCCCAGGCACTCTATGCCCCTCAAGCCAGGGAAGGGCTACAGTGGAGTTTCAGGAATAGGTAAAGAGGAAGAGTCTGTAGACCCTTGGCTGGCCCTAGAAACCGCTCCCTGACTAACCACCCTGAGCCTGGGGGCCTGGGGAAAAGAAGATGTATGGGTGGCCCTGTTCAGCCAAGGGGGGACGATCCACCCAGAGTGGGGCCCAGCTCAATTTTAGAATATGTGCTGCCAAAATGAGCACAGGGGGTTCCAGCTCAGACAAAGGCAGTGGGGTGGTCCAGCCCAGTGTGTGTTAAATGTGTTAAGACTAGGGGTTGATTCAGCTCAGTGATGGAGTCCAGGTCATAATGGGTGATGGTTCAGTACAGAATGGGGGTCCGTCCGGCTGGGGAGTGATCCAGTCTAGAAGAGGGGTCCCATTCATCCATGTCCCAAACAGGTTTCAGAGGGCTGAGTGTTGCTGGACTTGTTGTCCGCAGCGTCTGAGGCTGGGCTCCTGCCTCCTGCTGTGGCCCTGGCTTTTGGATGGGTGTCTGAGGTTCCTTCTGTTAGCCCAAATAGAATCCAGACCAGAGTGGAGGCTGGGAACCACCCCTCCATCCCCCGTAGGAGACATGGCAAGGGTGCGGGTTTCATAAGCCAGCAGCTGGCTGGGTTTCCCTTCTCTGCCACTTCCTGTTGTCAGGAGGGGCCACGGGTGCTGGGCACTTTCAGAGAAGCTTCCACTGACCCTCCACTTTATTTGGGATGTGGAAAGAAGGAGGAAGATGGTCAAGGCTGCCTCCCCCTCCCCCCACTCCTAGGTTTAGTCTTTCGTTTCCGGTTGGACTTTTGTGGCTGAAAGCAGAGCCAAGCACAGGACAAGGTTTGACAGGCCAAGGACATCCCGCGATGTCAGTCCCCTCTCTGCCCCCACACAGGAGCAAGATAAATCCAGATATACCCATTTTTCTCTTGGGGCAGCAGGAATTGGGGGCTCCAGATTCAAAGAGCACTTAGGGGAGGAGATAGGGTGGCTCTTGTGTCTGCCCCGCCCCCCCCCAATCATGCCTTTCTCTCCCATCCGCTCTTTCAGCTAATTAACGGGGCTCTGGGGCTTCTTTGGCCCCCCAGGGAGCCCCTTGCTGCTGCCTAGGCCTGAACCTTAACTCCTTCCCCTCTGCCCAGTGAGCACTGCCCTGGGCACATCCGGTGTCATCCGTTGGGTAGTTCAGCACCCACTGAGGAAGGCAGGACCTGGTGTCTTGGGAGCAGTGAAGTCCCTGGAACAGGAAGTTAGCTTTAGCACTCCACCCCTGGGGCAGCCAGGCCAGCCAGAAGGGACACCCTCAGGAGAATCTTCCCACTGCCTTCTGCCAAGGAGGGCCTTTGCGAACCCTGGCCAGCTGGGAGCAGGCACCTTTAAATGCTTCCCTGGCAACCAGCTCCTCCTCCCTGGTCCCCTGAGGCCCTCCAGAGGAAGCCAGCTCAGAGGCTTTTCGTATTCCTGGTTTCCCCGCAAAGGGAAGGTTCCAGGGGGAGCTCAGGGCAGCCTGGGATGGATGTGGGGTCAGGCAGTAGTCAGGGCAGTGACTCGGAGACCACCTTCCAGCTGTGGCTGCAGCTGCTCCTCTGGGCCCACCTGACTATCCGCTTTCTGGCCTACCTGCACCGCACCTTCTGGGTACCTAAGCCGTAGCCAGCACCCTGAGCCTCCCTGGCCAGGGCTTGATGGGTCTCAGATCACCCTATCCCTCTGCACCCCCCCATTGCACCCTCTGCTGGAAGAGGTAGGAAGCAGAGGTGAGTATGGGGGCTCCTGGCTGGGGTTCCCCAGTTATTATCCCTCTTTATCTGCGCATTCCTGGCACCATCCCCTCCCTTCCCCACTGTGCCCAAATCTGGCAAGCCAGTGGCACCAGAGGGGACACAGTCTGGGCCCTTTAGTTCTTTGAGAGTCTAGAGAAGAGCTGTACTAGGACCAAGGCTCCCGTAGAGCCTCTCAGTGGGGAACCAGCAGACAGCCAGAGGCAGGCTCACTGAGTCAGGAAAAAGCAGAATATGGTAATTCTCAGGAATGGCTGAGAGCAAACGGGGAAGCAAGACCAGGCATTTTCCTGGATTCTTCCCACATCCCTTTCTTCGCCCTCTTGGGCAGGCAAAGGTACCCAAAGGTGATGGGTACCCTCTCCCCCACCACCTTCATTCAGAATTCAGTGTGTATGTTTGGAGGTTTTCAAGGAAGGTGTTCTGCTTCAGAAGAGATTGTGCAGGCGAAAGCATTGGACTTGGTGCAGCCCTCAGGCTCAGAGAGATCTCGAGCAGCGGACAGCCCAGCCAGGCACCAGCCTAGGACTCGTGGCCGTTCCTTGACTGCCCCCTGGCTGCCCAGTCCCCCATGTGAGGGTTTTCCTGACCGACAGTCTCGCCTCCATCTGCCACTCCTGCAACCCCATGGAAGGCTCATCCCTCCAAACACTGAGGCGAGTCTTGGGGACGGTGGGAGTGGCAGCCACCCCTGAGGCTGTGTGGAATTTCTGGCGGTATGTCTGGGTAGTCCAGGCAGGTGACAGACAAGGCCTGAGTGCAAGCCTACACAACCCCTCAGGGTAGCAGGTGTCGCAGGAACATCAGGAGGCAGAAGACAGCTCGGTCTGTGGGCCGCCCTGGTGCACTGCTATCCGGCAGCAGCGAAACACTGAGTCTTGTGGGCAGTGAGGTCCGGCAGGCCACTTCGGGCCTGGTCAGTCTTCCCATCTGTACAAGGAGAGGAACAGCAGGTCTGACCCATCACGGTAGGAATCAAGCACAGAGAGCATTCAGCAAAGGACTGGCACACCGGAAGGGTCCCTGAAGAGCGTGCCTGGCCCCAGGGGTAGTTACAAGGATGGGTCTGTAATGTGAGAATCCACCAGGCTGTACATTTAAAGTTTGAGAGGCCAGTGTACCCGCCCCCCAGTATTTCATACCTCAATTTTCTTAAGTACTTAAGAACAAGATCAGTAATTGCCATTGATGTGGCATTAACCCCATACCAGCCACTGTCCAATCCTTTTTGCCAAGGTTAATTCATTCATTCCTCACAACCACCCTACTAGGTCGTTACTAGTATTACCCCCACTTTCCAGTTGAGGAAAACTGAGGTCAGGTCAGTAGCCTAAGGTTGCACAGCTCATCAGAGACCAGACCGGGATTTGAACTTGATCTTGTCCCAGTGTTCCAGCCCTTAGCTGCTTTACTGGGCTCCTTCTCGGCTTTGGCAAGAAGGCCTTTTTTCCAGCCTCAGTTTCCTAGGGCTTTAAATGGGAAGGATGAATAAAAGGAAAGTTGGTAGGCGAACCAAGTGAGCAGGCGCGTACGCCAGGAGGTCTTCACTGCTAGCTGGATGGTGATGTTCACCGTGGGGTGCTGAAGGGCCCATAGGGTATGGGCATCGGGCAAGGCTCCCCTTGAACCAGCTCAGAGGAAGTTCCCCTGGACTGGCAAAGGCAGGAACGGGGCCAGCTGGGGGCCAAGGCAACAGCTGAGCCCCCCAAGGGCGCTTGCTACCCGAGCCCCAGAGGCCTCCACCCAGGGCCCAGCCTCCCCAGAGAAGGGGCTGGAGGAGCAGCCAAATCCCCAGGCTATAAATATCTTGGTTGGCGTCGGCCCTGGCCGTGGAATGTCGGTCAGAACTGGAGCGAGTGGGGGTGGGCTGGCCTGTGCGTCACTCTCTGTACCCCTAAGAGTAACCCCTGAGTCACCTTGCACCCCATTTGGGACGGAGTTGAGTCTGTATCCCACTTCTCCGAGTAAAGGCAGGCCCCAGCCCGGATCAGGGTCCCCCAAAGCTGCCCTCCAGCTCAGCCGGGGTACCTGAAGCTGCTGGGATAAGGGCAGTCTCTGGGCTGAGACAGCTACACCCCACTTTGCACAAATGAGCGTTTCCCCAGGAATGGCCTCGGCCCACCCCAACCAGATGGGGTTTCTAACCAATGTTCTCTCTGTTCCTTTCAGTGAAAGAGTTCTTAGCCAAAGCCAAAGAAGATTTTCTTAAAAAATGGGAAAATCCTGCTCAGGTAAGTACCTGGGATGCAGAGCCTTAAGAGGGGAGAGCTGACGGGCCCCTACCCTCCAGCTATGTCCCTCTCACATGGTGAGGATTTTTCGGGCCCTGTGGAGGGGCTCCAGACCTGACTGCATTTGCCCCCTAGGTGCCAGTGGGGGCTCCTGGGCGGAGGCACCCAATCACCCACTGCCACGCACCTCCACCCCACCACCCCACCACCCCTTCCACCTGGTGGCCCCTGCCCCCCATGCAGCTGCCAGCAGTTCCTGGGCCCCGGGCCAGGGCCGGATCTGGCCCCTGCCACCCGCCTTAAGGAATGTGTCCTTCGCCATCTTGTTTTTCCGCCCCCTGTCCTCCCCCCGCCATCACTCCACCTGCTCCCCAGAGGGGGCCCTGGACCTTGGCCTTGCCCCCACTCCGGGAGGGTCCCTGACCCTCGCAACCCCTTCTTCCACAGAATACAGCCCATTTGGATCAGTTTGAACGAATCAAGACCCTCGGCACAGGCTCCTTTGGGCGGGTGATGCTGGTGAAGCACAAGGAGACCGGGAACCACTTTGCCATGAAGATCCTCGACAAACAGAAGGTAAGCACGGCCCATCCCGGGGGCCACCGTCCACCCACCAGGCCTTCCTTCAGCCTGTTCCCACTGCCTGAGCAGTCTTCCTGTCTGTCATTCACCGTTTCCTGAGCCTTCCTAATGTGCCAGACCCAAGGGCCAGAAGCGCCCATGCTGCCTTCATGAAGCTTCCCCTCCAGACCAGCCTTTCATGGGAGTCCAGGCTGTGAACATGGGTTCAAACACCTACACGGTACCAAGGAAGCCAGAAGTCTTCCTGGGGAAAGTATTGTGTTTACACAGACCTTCCTTCCTTCTTTCTTTCTTTCTTTCTTTTTACTTTATTTATTAGTGAGATAGCAAGAGAGAGCACAAGCAGGGGTGAGGGAGTGGAAGGAGCAGACGGAGAGGGAGAAGCAGACTCCCCGCTGAGCAGGGAGCCCAAGGTGGGGCTCCCTGCAGGGCTCCATCCCAGGACTCTGGAATCATGACCAGAGTCATCATGGCTTAACCAACTGAGCCACCCAGGTGCCCCACACAGACTTTTTTTTTTTTTTAAAGATGCTATTTATTTATTCAAGACAGGGAGAGGGGGTAAAAGTGGGTAGGAGGGTCAGAGGGAGAGGAAGAAACAGACTCTCCACCGAGCAGGGATCCTGATGCAGGACTTCGTCCCAAGACCCTGGGATCATGACCTGAGCCGAAGGCAGACGCTCAACTGACGGAGCCACCCAGGCACCCCATAGACCTTATTTCTTTTTTTTTTTTTATTTTTTAAGATTTTATTTATTTATTTGACAGAGAGAGATCACAAGCAGGCAGAGAGAGAGGAGGAAGCAGGCTCCCCGCTGAGCAGAGAGCCCGATGCGGGCCTCAATCCCAGGACCCTGAGATCATGACCCAAGCCGAAGGCA
>NC_081558.1:9813019-9820591 GCF_022355385.1 Mustela nigripes | reverse complement strand
ATTTATTTAACACACAGAGAGAGATCACAAGCAGGCAGAGAGAGAGGAGGAAGCAGGCTCCCCGCTGAGCAGAGAGCCCGATGCGGGCCTCAATCCCAGGACCCTGAGATCATGACCCAAGCCGAAGGCAGCGGCTTAACCCACTGAGCCACCCAGGCGCCCATTTATTTCTGTAAATATTTTTGAGACCCTACTCTATGCCAGGCACTACCGTTGGGTAGCACTGTTTAATAGAAATGTAATATGAGCTGTGTATGGTTTGGATTTTTTTTTTTTTAAGATTTGATTTATTTATTTGACAGAGATCACAATTAGGCAGAGAGGCAGGCAGAGAGAGAGAGAGGAGGAAGCAGGCTCCCTGCTGAGCAGAGAGTCCGATCTGGGGCTCGATCCCAGGACCCCAGGAACATGACCTGAGCCGAAGGCAGAGGCTTTAACCCACTGAACCACCTAGGCGCCCTGTATATGCTTTTAAATTTTGTAGAATCCCCCCCTTTAAAAAGTGAGAAGAAACAGATAGAATTAATTTCAGAAATGTGCTCTAGTTAAGCCAGTATATTTATAATATTAAAATTTCAATGTATGTAACCAGTGCAAAAATACCATTAATGAGACATCTCTCTCTCTCTCTCTTTTTTTTTTTTTTTTTACTGTATTAAGTCTTCAGAATCCAGCATGTATTTTACACTTACATCTCTGGTCAGATGTTCAGTTTTCACTAGAAAACAAGAAAAAGCAGAGAAGTTGGAAAAGCAAATTCACATAGCCCGCACTGTTCCAGTCGGGCTTAAATGTCACCGAGTAACTGGTCTCAAATGTCCCTTTTTATTTATTTATTTATTTATTTTAAAGATTATTTATTTATTTATTTGACAGAGAGAAATCACAAGTAGTCGGAGAGGCAGGCAGAGAGAGAGAGAGGGAAGCAGGCTCCCTGCTTAGCAGAGAGCCCGATGCGGGACTCGATCCCAGGACCCTGAGATCATGACCCGAGCCGAAGGCAGCAGCCCAACCCACTGAGCCACCCAGGCGCCCCTCAAATGTCCCTTTTCAAATTTTCATTTTAGGGGCTCCTGGCTGGCTCAGTCATTAAGCATCTCTGCCTTTGGCTCAGGTCATGATCCCAAGGTCCTGGGGTTGAGCCCCACATGGGGCTACCTGGTCGGCGGGAAGCCTGCTTCTCCCTCTGCCTACCTCTCCCTCTGCTTGTGTTCCCTCTCTCGCTATGTCTCTCTCTGTCAAATAAATAAATAAAATCTTTAGAAAAAAAAAAATTTCAGGGACACCTGGGTGGTTCAGTCAGTTAGGCCACTGCCTTCTGCTCAGGTCATGATCTCCGGGTCCTGGGATCGAGTCCCGAATCGGGCTCCTTGCTCAGTGGGGAGCCTGCTTCTCTCTCTGCCTCTGCCTGCCACTCTGTCTGTTTGTGCACGCGCACTCTCCCTTTCTCTCTCTCCGACAAATTAAAAAAAAAAAATTTTTTTTTTTTTCATTTTAGAAACTTAAAATTTTAAACTCAGCTCACCAGGCACCTAGCCACATCTCAGGTGCTCAGCATCCAAACGTGGTAGTACAGACTCACCAGACAGTGCCGGTGTGGACCTGTAGCTCACAGCTGTGAGCAAAGCAGGAGGAGCCCTGTGGCACAGCAGATCAGAGCTGACCAAGGGGCCAGCCTGCCTGCAGGCAACATACAGGCCTGACCCGGATTAGCAGTGGTTGACCTTGGGCAAGTCACTTCCCTTCTCTGTATCTGCCAAAATCCCATGCTCAGAGCACATGCCCCTCAAGGGCTCTTGTCATTATGTGTGAGGCGCCTGCTGGGGACAGCTGAGGTAGAATGAGCCTGGGGTTTGAATGGCTGTGGGGAGGGTGCTCTGGATGCAGGCAAAGTGTTTCCAAACATCTCTTAGGTATCACTCCCGCTTGTCTTTTCGGTTTCAGCTGAGCTGGCCTTTCCTCCAGGAAGCCTTCTCTGACTCCCCCATCCCCCTGACCTTACCAGGCCTCTTATCTGGGTATCCACAGGCCCCAAGCTTCCCACACCATGCTCTGACCCCTCTGGACCATGAGGCTTGGTGACACGTGTTCTTGCCCTGAACCTGCCATGCAGGGACAGGCAGCCTCTGCCTTCTCAGTGTGTCCTCACTGTGCCTCCAAGCCCAGTGCCCTGTGGGCACTCAAAGGACCCAGCCCAGGTACCCCTACTTCTGGGCATGGGGGAGGAAGAGGAACTTCTCAGACCCTCTCTGCCCTCCCTTCCCACCCCTGCAGGTAGTGAAGCTGAAACAGATCGAGCACACCCTGAATGAGAAGCGTATCCTGCAGGCGGTCAACTTTCCGTTCCTCGTCAAACTCGAATTCTCCTTCAAGGTGGGGTCCCGGGGGCCGGAGCCCCTGCTAAGTGGTACAGCCTTGGGGCTCCCAGAGCTAGGATGGGGGCCGAGGGCAAGGCAGGCCTTGAAGGAGAAAGAAGGAGAGTCCCAGAGGAGGGCTGCTGGGGGCAGGAGTCCGCCTTAGACTCTGGTAGCCCCACATTCAGCTCCTGGGCCCACCAGCTTCTAGCCTGCGACCCTGGCTGACATCCCTCCAAAGCAGCTCCCCGACACCCACCTGCAGCCCAAACTCCCCATGCAGCCTGGATTCAAACCCCGGTTCTGTGCACTTCCAGGCTGTGTAACGCTGGCGCGGGACCTCCCTGCCCTGAGTCTCAGTTTCCTTGTCTATAAAATGGGGATCACAACACTCCCCACCTGATGGGGTGGGCATGACCATTCCGAGCACAAAGTGAGTGCCCTCCATGAGCTATTTTGGGTGTTGTCCTAAGCTGTGACAACAAGATCTGGGAAAAGCTATTCAAGGCCTGAGACCCAGACAGACCCCCATATGTGGCTTCAACCTCTGCTGCTACCTTCTTAAAATCTGTCATAATTTTTTTTTAACAAGGGGCTTCACATTTTTATTGTGGGGCCCCACAAATTCTGTAGCCCATCCTGGGCCCGTTTTACAGGTGACAAAATTGTAACCTCAAGCTTTGGGCAAGACAGTTTCAGACGTGAGGCACCATGGAGTCCTCTCCTCAGCCCAGGCACGCTGGCTGGGCCCCTTACACCCCACCTCCCGGCCCTCACCTTCACCCCCTGTAAGCAGGATACCTGCTGCCCCTTCTTCTTCACGGGGCAGAAGGAAATGAGAGGGAAGGCTCAGGGAGAACAGCGTCTGGAAGTCCAAATGGGCTTCATATGGGAGCCAAGATTATTGTTGTGCCCCTATTTTGGAACACCCACCACGTAAGGGCACCAGGCTTTCGGATGGGGCCCTGATCCGCCGCTGTTTCCCGTAGGACAACTCGAATTTATACATGGTCATGGAGTATGTGCCTGGCGGGGAGATGTTCTCGCACCTGCGGCGGATCGGAAGGTTCAGGTGAGCTGGCCAGGTGGGGTCAGGTAGGCCCACAGGTGTTGTCACATGACCGAGTCATCTGGGGGTGTGAAGTGGGCTCTCCAGATCTGTCCAGGTTCTTGTTGCCTGTTGTTCTGAGCTGAGGAATCTGTGGTTTCTCAGCCCCCACAAAACAGAAGTAACACAGTGACTTGGGGCTCCCTGTTTAAGTGGGCAGTTATAAAATTCATGCTATCTTTTTCCTTAGTTACATAGATAAGCACTTTACATACAACAGAACTTATAGGTGTTCAGTGTTTTGACAGTCACATACACTTGTGAAACCACCACCCAAAATACCATAGAAAACATTTCCTTCACCCCAGAAAATTCCCTCGAAGCCCTTTCTTGGCAAATTGCCACCCTGAAGAAAGCAGTTGTCCTTTCTGGTTTCAAACGCCATAAATGTGTTTGGTCTGGGTTTGGACTGGATATAAATGGAAATCACACCGTTCACATTCTTCTGTTCCTTTTTTCTCTTGCTCACATAATCACCTTGACATCTAGCCACGTTGTTAACTGTATTCATCACTTGTCCCAGTGGTGGCGGTGGGTGCGATCCCAGTGTGCGAAGCTACCACACACTCTGGTTGTGTTCCTCTGTTGCTGGACATGCAGCTCTTTCCTGTGTGGGGCCCTGTTCGAAGAAGTCTGCTCTGCTTATGTATTTGGGGCAGCTCTAGATCATTTGGCGGTGGGCAGGTCATGCTGGGCATAACCACCCACGCTCACCTGTCCTCTCCCCAATTGTCCCCACAAGTGAACCGCATGCCCGCTTCTACGCGGCCCAGATCGTCCTGACCTTCGAGTACCTGCACTCACTTGACCTCATCTACCGGGACCTGAAGCCGGAGAACCTCCTCATTGACCAGCAGGGCTACATCCAGGTGCCCACCAGGACGGGCAAGGGGCGGACCCAGGTGGCCTTGGGCTGGATCTTCCCTGTCCCTCCCCACTTCCTGGCAACAGCTCGTTCTTGTGCCTGCAGGTGACAGACTTCGGTTTCGCCAAGCGTGTAAAAGGCCGCACCTGGACCTTATGCGGGACCCCTGAGTACCTGGCCCCAGAGATCATCTTGAGCAAAGTAGGCACCTCCCTGTCCATCCCCCCCTGCCTTGAGGCCTGCTCTGCCTGCACCCCCTCCTTGCCCTCCTCACACCGTACACCCCTCTCACTCTAGGGCTACAACAAGGCTGTGGACTGGTGGGCCCTAGGGGTTCTCATCTACGAGATGGCCGCTGGCTACCCGCCCTTCTTCGCTGACCAGCCCATCCAGATCTATGAGAAGATTGTCTCTGGGAAGGTGAGGCCTGGATACGGGGGCTAAGCCCCCAGACAGACCGTTCCCCACCAGTTCTGCTCACCGTGGAGCCCTGCATATAGTGTCAGAACAATCTAGAAGTTCATTAAGTTAGGCCAAGCAGTGAAGCTGGGTGCACCAGCCACACTAACAGGCCAGCACCTCACACAGCCTCCCCACCTAATCCTGGACCCATGCTGCTGATATTTCCAGAGCTTCCAGAACCCCAAGCCCCACCCAAACGCCTCCCCTGCCTGACCGGAAGCTCTGCTTGCCTCCAGTCATCCCACTGAGCATGAGTTTTCACAAGTTTCACAGCAGAAAAGCAACCATGTGCAGCTCCTGGGTGCCACTCGGGGCCCTTCAGGGTCACTTAGGGGAAGCGGCCCACGTCTTCTCTCCCAGATGCAGATTTGCTGACTCTTCGGAGTGCAGGTCGGGGCAGCAGAGCTGTCACAGAGCACAGATGTGCTCCCTGTCACACAACACACCCCCCTTCGCTATACCCGAGCACTTGGAAGGAGTGATGAAGCTCAGGTTTGGAGAGCATCATCACAGGCCCCAAGGGCTTGGGACAGGGTGGGAACCCGACCTCTGCTCTCAGCTCACCACCTTGCTGGGAGAACTCAGCCATCTTTCCACCTGGCCCGGGAATTAGTAGAAGCAGGTCCCAGCTCAGCCTGGGGGCGTCAACCTGGCTCCAAGTCCCAGCTCAGCCACCCATTGACTTTGAAACCTCGGGCAAGTGCCTGTGCCCCTCTGAGCTTCACCTTACCATACGAGAACTGGGGAACCAGACACTTGCCTCTCTGAGAAAGAAACCAGCTGCAATGTGGGGTCACTAAAAAGGGAAAGACGAGGTGTGTGCCACCAGGCAGAAAAGAAATTGCAGGGAAAATGGCCCAAAGTGGGGGAAAAGAAAAAAATAGGCAGTTCTGAGGAGGAAAGAGAAAATAAGCATAACTCCCTTCTTTGTAGCATTTTACAGTTCCCACGCACCCTGCGCAGTATTCTCTCCCTTGTGCAACTGGAGGCAGGGACAGGCCCAGAGAGGTTAAGGGCCATGGCCAAGGTCATACAGTGTGTAAGATGTAGACCAGTGCTAGAACTTAGTTCTTACGGCTGTAAATCCAGTAACTACTTGTGAACAAGACTGGGGAAGTTTCTGGAAGAGTTGAAGTGAGCCTTAAAGAATAAAAGAGTCTTAGCTATGGGGAGAGAGGGGGAAACAAAAACAGTCATTCCTCTCATAACCATGAATATTTCAGAAGTCCCCTGACCCTGGCAGAGCTGCCTTAGGAAGCAGTAGCTAAGAATGCAAGTTCTGAAGTCCAGCAGACCCAAGGTGAAAGCCCCCTTGTCCCACTCCTCTGTGTGACCCTAAACAAGCTGTTCAACACATCCGAGCCTCTCTCCTCTTCTCTGAAATGGGAACCATCGGAGCGTTTACCTTAGAGCAGCAGTTCCCAAGTGGCCCCCAGTCCAACAGCATCAGCATGGCCGAGGAACAGGCTAGGCACAGGTTCTCAGATGGCCCCAACAAGCTTTTTTTTTTTTTTTTTTAAGTCTTTATTTATTTATTTGACAGACAAGAGATCACAAGTAGGCAGAGAGGCAGGCAGAGAGAGAAGGGGAAGCAGACTCCCCGCTGAGCAGAGAGCCCAATTCGGGTCTCGATCCCAGGACCCTGGGATCATGACCTGAGCCAAAGGCAAAGGCTTTAACCCACTGAGCCACCCAGGCGCCCCAAGATTTTATTTATTTGACAGAGATTGAGAGCACAAGCAGAGGGAGCAGCAGGTAGAAGGAAAGGGAGAAGCAGACCTCCTGCTGTGAGCAAGGAGCCCAACCTGGAGCTCAGTCCCAAGAACTTGGGATCATGAAATGAGCTGAAGGCAGTTGCTTAACTGACTGAGCCACCCAGGCACCCCCCAACACACACAAGCTTTTTTAATGGGATCCTAAAGCACATTTAATTTAAAGGTTCTCCACCCAGTAGGACTGTTAGGTGGCAAAGGCAGTATTCTGGGATTTCTCGACTCCAGGCAAGTCCCCCACCCTGTCCTTGTTAACCCCCTCTCCAGGTGCGGTTCCCATCCCACTTCAGCTCTGACCTGAAGGATCTGCTGCGGAACCTGCTGCAGGTGGACCTCACCAAACGCTTTGGGAACCTCAAGAATGGGGTTAACGATATCAAGAACCACAAGTGGTTTGCCACAACTGACTGGATCGCCATCTACCAGAGGAAGGTGGGCCACCTCTTCCCCATGCCGCCCCTCTTCCCAGCAGGTGCAGAGGGTTTTGAGAGGAGGCCTTGAGCCAGGGAGGGCAACTGATGGAGAGATGGAAAGGGAAGTGACATCTGAAAATGGGCCACAGGCTCTGAGCCAGTCCAGCTGAGGGGACTTAGAGCAGTGGGGTCTAGAAGTGGGATCATTTGGCCACTCTATGACCTTGAGCATGAGACATCCCTCTGGCGAGCTAGGTATAATGAGATTCTTAGGTCATCAAGGTGAGTTGACATCCTAATGTTAAGCTGAGACCTGGGTCATAGTAAATTATCTCATGAATGTTAGTCCATTTACATTTATTGTTGTAAGGATAATTATGTTGACTACTGAGGTCTGAGTGGTTCTTGACCCCTCTCCAGGTGGAAGCTCCCTTCATACCAAAGTTTAAAGGCCCTGGGGACACGAGTAATTTTGACGACTATGAGGAGGAAGAGATCCGAGTCTCCATCAATGAGAAGTGTGGCAAGGAGTTTACTGAGTTTTAGGGGTGTGCCTGTGCCCCCATGGGTTTTCTTTCTTTCTCTCTTTTTTTTTTTT
>NC_081558.1:9679015-9812619 GCF_022355385.1 Mustela nigripes | reverse complement strand
GCCGCCGCCGCCGCAGCCACAGCAGCCGCCGGAGGGGGGCGCGGCGCGGGCCGGCGGCCCGGCGCGGCCCGTGAGCCTGCGGGAAGTCGTGCGCTACCTCGGGGGCAGCGGCGGCGCCGGCGGCCGCCTGACCCGCGGCCGCGTGCAGGGGCTGCTAGAGGAAGAGGCGGCAGCGCGAGGCCGCCTGGAGCGCACCCGCCTCGGAGCGCTCGCGCTGCCCCGCGGGGACAGGCCCGGACGGGCGCCGCCGGCCGCCAGCGCCCGCGCGTCGCGGAGCAAGGTGAGCGCGCCGGGGAAGGGGGGGTTGCCGCGCGGTAGGCAGGTGCGGGCGAAGTTGGTGGCGGGGCGCGAGTCCCGGGAGGAATCGGGCGGCGGGCGGCCCTGGCTTTTCGCGTCTTAACTGCGGGTTCGGCGCATGGTGACCTTGGCAAGTGACTTAATCTTGCCGAGCCTCAGTTTCCTCCGCTTGTAAAACGCGACTTAATAGCAGTAGCGACCCCTTGAGGTTGTTGAGCGAGTTTAGTGAGATTTGGCTACTGAGGGCTTTATTAACACAGAGCCTGGCACGGACTGAATGCGTAAAAGTTAGTCCGTGTTGATATTAAAGGTGGGTGTTAAGCACACCACCCGGTCCTGGATCCCAGGGACTGGGCCCAGGGCCAGAACAGCTACTAACCTTTCCTGCCTCTCTCCCCGGCACCAGAGAGGTGGAGAAGAGCGAGTGCTTGAGAAGGAAGAGGAGGAAGAAGACGAGGAAGAGGAGGATGACGAGGATGATGTGTCTGAGGGCTCAGAGGTGCCTGAGGGTGACCGTCCAGCAGGTGCCCAGCACCACCAGCTTAATGGCGAGCGAGGCCCTCAGAGTGCCAAGGAGAGGGTTAAGGAGTGGACACCCTGTGGACCCCACCAGGGCCAGGATGAAAGTCGGGGCCCGGCACCAGGCAGTGGTACCCGCCAAGTGTTCTCCATGGCAGCCATGAATAAGGAAGGGGGATCAGGTAAGGATCTCTCTGAGTTGGAGGGATTGCCTGGTGGGGAGGAACTGAGCCCCAAGACAAAGCCACAGGCATATGTGTTTTCTTTCCCAGCCTCTGCTGCCACTGGGCCGGACTCCCCGTCCCCTGTGCCTTTGCCCCCAGGAAAACCAGCCCTACCAGGGGCCGATGGGACCCCCTTTGGCTGTCCGTAAGTTGGGGTATTTGAGACACGGGGGTGTTGCCTTCATAGGTGTAACAGAACCAGGGGAGTATCGCTTCTCACTGGTTCCCTCTGTTCTGACACAGCTCCGGGCGCAAAGAGAAGCCAGCTGACCCCGTGGAGTGGACGGTGATGGACGTGGTTGAGTACTTCACCGAGGCCGGCTTCCCAGAGCAGGCAACAGCTTTCCAAGAGCAGGCGAGTTCCCAGCCCTCGGTGTGCCCCTCTATTCCAGGGCCTCAGTGGGGGTCAGCTCTCACCCTGCTCTCACCCTGCTCGCTCTTTCTCTGTCCCACCCAGGAAATCGATGGCAAGTCTTTGCTGCTCATGCAGCGCACGGATGTGCTGACTGGCCTGTCCATCCGCCTGGGCCCAGCCCTGAAAATCTACGAGCACCACATCAAGGTGCTGCAGCAAGGCCACTTTGAGGATGACGACCCTGATGGCTTTCTAGGCTGAGCGCCCAGCCTCGCCCCAGCCCCAGCCCATTCCAGCCCCCATCTCACCCAAGACCCCCAGAGTCCAGGAGCTGGATGGGGACACTCTCAGCCCTCATAACAGATTCCAGTGAGGGGGCATTCCTCCCTATTCATCTCTCCCTGTGTTTCCCCAGCATACACACATCTGGCCCCCAGCACATCCTATACTCCATGATAGAGGAGTGTGGGGTGAGACCGGGCCTGCTCATGTCACCCCAGGAGGCTAGCCCTCCCCTCAAGTCTAGGACATTTTTGAAAAAAACAAAAAAAAGAAAAAAAGAAAAACGGGGGCTTCCTATCTCCCCTAGATCCTCTTCAGTTCAGCCAGATGTTTCCTATATAAATGTTCTGTTCTGCCTATTCATTTTGGTGGGTGGCCTTTCCTCTCTCCCCCACCACCCATGCCCCATCCCAGTCTGCCCTTGGGAACAGCTGGGGTGGGGTCTCTGGGTCTTCCCTAACCCTCTCCTTTCTTTCTGTTGGTTGTCGCTCCAGCTGGCTGTATTGCTTTTTAATATTGCACCGAAGGTTTTTTAAATAAAGTTTTAAAAAAAAATGCCAGTTCAATTTTATGAATGGAATGGGGGGAGGAGCTTGAAGAGCTATGGGCCTCCTGGGAGAGTCTAGGGTTCAGACAAAATTGTTTGAGGAGGAAGACAGGTAGTGTGTGGGGCTGCCTGACAGCCAGCTAAGATAGGAAGTGCTGCAGGAGAGCAGGAATATTTGCCTAGTTGGGTCACCTCCCCATGCTCAGAACAGTGCCCAGACACACAGTAGGTGCTCAAATATTTGTTGAGTGACCGGCAGCTAACTAGGCTTTATGAGCATTTTCTCGGTTGTTCTCTCTGCAGCCCCATAGGCAGAGAGCTCATAAAACACCACTTTCTGGAAGAGGCAACTGGCTCATCACAGCAAAGATGCTTGCTCAGGGTCCCAGGGGGTGGGGTCAGACACCTGTCTGAGTTCTTTTACACAGAGTCTTTTTAAGTGTAATTAATGTATTTGGCTTCCTAGCTGTATGTCTGTCAGCTTTGGCACACCACCAAGAATCTCGTTTCTAAGTGTTGGGGGCAGGGGTCTGTTCTGGACCCATGGTAGGGTCTCCAGGCCTCCCTGTCTGGGCCAATTAAAAGGAACGGAAGGGATGAGATCATGGGACCCGCACCTTTTTCCAAGTGAAGATTTTTAGTATTGTTACCAGTTGGAACAGCTACTGACATCACAAGTCCCTGCTAAGTTCAAATGCAGTTTTCCAACTCCATTAGAGTTTCTTAAAAAAAATATACAGATTCGGGGGCCAGAGTCAGACTCTACGCAGCAGGGGCGTCCTCTTTTCATGTACCTGCACCCCCGGTTTGGAGGCTCGATAAAGACCCCTCTTCCCTAGGAAGCCGCCTAGAAGAAAAGTGCTGGCCCCCCCGGGCGGCACCCCAGGACGGGACCGCGCCAGCACCGGCCCAGGACGCCTCTTTATCTGGGCGCGTCCCCCAAGCCAGGTTCCGGGAGCGCGCATGTGCGCGGGGCCCCGCGGGCGCGCAGCGCCTACCGGAGAGGCGCGCCCCTCCCGCGTGTTGAAATTCAAACGAGGCGAACTCCCTCCGTGCGGCGCCGCGCGGGCGGAGAGGTCGAGGCAGGGGCGAGTTGGAGGGGGACCGCATTCCCAGTCCCGGCAAGTCTGAGGTTCCCGGGGCGGGGTCGAACCCGCGGCCAACGTGAGCGGCGGAGACTTAAAGAGCTGCGGTCCTCGCCTGCGACCCTACGATGACTACCGAGCAGTGGTTCGTGGAGCCGCTCCCCCCGGGCCCTGGGGAAACACCGCCCCCGGGCGACTTGGAACCTGGGGCGCAGCCCTGCGGAGACCCCTCCTGGTCGGCGTCCCCTGGTGGGCCTGGGAACCCCCCGGAGGCAGAACCGGAGGATGTCCAGGGGCAGCTGCCGGAGGCCTCTACGGCTACTCCTTCCCCCGAGCCCCTGGCCCCCGGCCCAGGCTCCGCCCCTCCTCGCCTACCCTTGGACACCATGTTCAGCCCCATCACTGAACAGCTCCGCTACCTGCTCAAGAAGGCAGATGATTTCCAGAGCTACTTGCTTTACAGGTGATTCTGGATGGGGTCCTAGGTCCTGAGAATGAGACTGAGGAGAGGGTAGTAGGTGGGCAACACACGCTAGGTTCCCAAACTCAAAAGCACCAGGAGCCAGCAACCGTAAATGAAGCTAGTTGATTGCGGATCCCATCTCGAAGAGTGATAAGAACTGTGTAGCAGTTTGGGGTTAGGGAGTGCCTGCTATTAGGTGGCCCCCAATTCATGAGGACTTTTCTCCCAGTTTTTAACTGTTGGCTTACACTTTGAACTCTGGGCACGCTAAACAAAACCAATCTGTGCCAGATTTGGCCCAGCTGGCTACCAGTGTGAGAGCCCCACCACGACCACCACCAGAGTATAGCGTGATGCCCAACCCAGGGGGAAAGGGACTGAAATTCTTACAATTCAGTATCCATTGGAATTCTTGGGGAGGCTGTTTAAACCCTAAATTTCTGGGCTCCACCCTACAGGAAATTTTGAGTTAAAGTCAGTGGTAGAACTCAGGTGTCAGCATCTTAACAAGTGTTCCCAATTGTTTTGATGGAAATGGTCCCGGAAGATACTCTGAGAAAGGCCTGGCGCAGGCAGAATTTTTAATAGGGGGTCCAGGCCAGGGGTACATGTCAGCAGTGAGTAGAATGGGAAATGGGGAGTGAGGGACCCCAGGCAAAGGCCCTCTTTTCCCTTTAGCAGGGACCGAGTACAGAAGGAACAGCTGGCAAAGGCCATGCCCACCTTCTTACAGATGTGTGAGCCCTACTTTCTCTATCTGGAGGCAGCTGCACGGAGTGTGCCCCCCATCTATGGAGCCCTGCAGGAGCTGGTCCGAAAGGGGGTGTGTGGAACAGTTTTCCTAGACCCTATGCCCCTTTCTTCACCCCTCAGCAGTGGGAGAGGGTGGGGGAGGGCAATCCTGGTAGGCCAGCTAATCTCATTACACCCCTTCTTCCATGCAGCTGTTGGAGATCTCCCAACAGCTGACCCTGCGCCTGGAACAGCTGGTCCTCATGTATGCCTCCTTTGGGTTCGTGGACCTGGAGGATACGGACCCCCTAAGGTAAAAGGGTAGGACACAGGAATGGGGGTGGGGGGAGGGTGGAGTCCAGAGCCCAGCCTCACTCCTGACTCTCCCATTTCTTGCCAGCATCTCTTGTTTCTTCTGCGGGAGGTTCTCCATCAGCCCTTCTCACGAGGTGTCCATCTTCAGATACTGTGCCCCAGCCGCCTACACCGCCACCCGCTTCCCCAGATACCTCTACAAGAAGATGCGTTGGAACCTGGAAGCCACCCCAGAGCCCAGTGGCGGGGAACAAGATTCCCATGTGGATTAGTGAGTCCCCTAATAGAACCAAAGTTCTCCCCTCTCTCCGCAGCATGCCAGTGTAGGCCTCTGGTGGCCACCACCACCAGAGCATGGAAAGCCAAGCAGGAAACCAAAGATCTTTGAAAGGCCATCCCCACCTTAAAAAAAAAAAAAAAAAAAAAAAAAAAATTCACCCTCCCATTAACATAAAAGTCCTCCTCTTAAAAGTAAGCTGACAGGGAGAAAAGGCCTCAGTGTTGAGCCACCTGAGAATTTGAGGGCAAATTCTGGGGAGTTCCACCTCCCCCCCCCCCCCCCAGAATCAAAGCCCTCAACAGAAGAAGGTAGGAAACTGTTCATTCTTAACTGATGCCCCTCCCCTCCCAGCTACTTCCTGTGCTATCGGGATACTTGGGAAGACACAGGCAAGAGTCCGGCCAATTCGTGCCCCCAGATCCAGAAGCTGTGGTCCATTGGCCGGTGGGTGCCGCTTGGACCTCCCGACGATGACCTTTATTCATGGTAGGAGTTAGGGTGATGGCAAAGTGGGTTTGGGGCTTGGAGGGAGGGGCAGAACCCCACCAAAGACCAACTTCCCCCAATATTGGTTCCCTTGGTAATAAGGACAGTATTTTATTGTGCCCTGAAAAGTGCTTTATGCAGACTTGTGTAACAACCCATTGAGGTCTACACGTTAAGCACCATTTTACAAAGAAAACAGGTGCTCAGAGAGGTTAAGTTACCTGCCCAAGGACACACAGCTAGCTGGGTGATAGGCGAGGTCAGGGCTAGAGCTGTTCAGCCTCCCAGAGCCCTTACCCTAGGTTTCTCATCAACAAGGAAACCACTTTCCCCCCAGGGTTTTTCCCACCCCCAGCTGAAACAAAGCAGCTTTCAGCAACAGCCTTTCACTTGAGGGGAGGGGCTCCCGAGAAGCAGGGGGGCGCTCACGTCCTGGCCTGTCTGTCCTGGCCCCCAGGATTTTGTGCCCGCAGCCGCCTGGGGACTACCAGCAGCTGCTGACCATCGGCTTTGAGGAGCCCTCGCACATGCTGGCCACCGACCTGCTGGTGCAGATCCTCACGGGCCAGGCAGGCCCGGCCCGGCCCCCGAGTGCGGCCGGGCCCGCGGCGTGGGCCGCGCAGGGGTCTTGAGCCTGGAGAGAGGGTATAAGCTGGAGCTTGACAGTTCCAAACTCCAGGAGAGGGAGCAGGGGAGGGGCTCACTCGTTCTCCCAGGGCACCTCGGCCTCGCCTTCCAAGGGGCCAGGCCGAGCTGGCCAGTGGGCACCGAGTCCGGCTCGGCCGCGGAGCCCTTCGTGTGGACACACCAGTTTTGCGTTAAATAAAAGAAAGAAAGAGGTCACAGGCTCAGCCTCCGCTCGCAGTGCCGCGCCCCACCCCTTGGGGCGAGGGAGCCCCGCCCACTCGCGCGGCCTTCTGGGAAATGTAGTCTTTGAAACAAAACCAAAGTCCCTCGACTGGCGGACAAGCGCTCAAGGCATGCGCAGAGGCGCACATGAAGCTAAAAGGGAAGTAGGGGTGCCTGTCAACAACCGGAACCCAAAAAACCGCAAGTTTTGGGTAGCCGGGAAATTCAACACCCAATGGGGGAAGGGACCCTAGAGCCACGCCCACTCCCGTGTTTTGACCCGGAAGTGGCTTCTTTTTACCGAAAAGACTATATTTCCCGACATGCCCCAGGAAAGGGCCCCGGGTCAGTTTCCGAAAGGCCAGAGTTAAATCTTCTTCCAGCTTTTGGGTAACGGAGTGGGCAGGTCGTCTTACTCGGCCGGGTGTCCCGGGCGCGGGCTGGTGGGAAAGCCGTAAGGAACTCCAACTTGGGATCTCTAAGCTTAACTCCGACCTTGGACAGGAAAAGAGACCCGGGTTGAGGTAAACTCACATATTCAAAGCTACAGCGGGCAAGTGGCGGGGCTATTGGAGCTGGTCCCTTGCGAGAGGAAGGGTGTTCTTCCTCACCCTGCTGTCACTCATCTGCGAGTTACCCCCTCATTTAAGGCATTCCTTTTCGTTCTTTGTAGCATTTTTGGAGTCAGGGGAAACCTAACCTTTAAGTTTTTGAGCAAAGCACTCACCTAAAACTCCCTGGCACATAGTAGTGTAAACCCCCGTTTAAGATGACAAAAGCAGACGTGAGAGGTAAAGTGAGTCGTCCGGATTGGACACCAGAACCCTTCATCTTTGGGGGGCCACAGGGGGTACAATTTGACTTCATTAAGATTGTTTAGTCTGAATGAGTTCAAGGGGATTCTGAAGCTCCCTAATACTTCTTTTTTTTTTTTTTTAATATTTTATTTATCCATTGAGAGAGGGAGAGAGAGTGAGTGAGAGAAGGCATGAGAGGGGAGAAGGTCACAGGGAGATGCAAACTCTCCGCGGAGCTGGGAGCCCTATGCGGGACTTGATCCCGGGACTCGATCCCGGCACTCCGGAGGATCATGACCTGAGCCGAAGGCAGTTGCTCAACTAACTGAGCCACCCAGGCACCCACTAATACGGTTTTAAGTTAGTTCCTGTGACTTACACACACACACACACACACACACACACACACACACACACACTGTAAGCTCTTTAGCTTAGTCCATAGAAGTTTAAATTGAGCCACAAATGCGAGTCATATATGTAATTTCAAACCGCCTAGTAACTACATTTTTTAAAAGATGAAGTTTAAAAAAAAACATAAATATTAGTGATTTTTATTTAACCCAATATATCCAAAATATTATTTCAACATATACTAAATGCAAGAAATTGAGATAGTTCCCCCTTTCAGTTAATAAGTCTTTGAAGTCTGGTGTGTCTTTCATACTTACAGCACATCTCAGTTCAGACATAGCTTTAGACTATGTCCCTTAAGGCAAATCACAGGTCACTTAAGACTAAAGATTTCTGGGGGCGCCTGGGTAGTTCAGTGGATCAAAGCCTCTGCCTTTAGCTCAGGTCATGATCCCAGAGTCCTTGGATCAAGCTCCACATTGGGCTCTCTGCTTAGTAGGGAGCCTGCTTCCCCATCTCTCTCTGCCTGCCTCTCTGCCTACTTGTGATCTCTGTCTGTCAAACAAATAAATAAAATATTAAAAAAAAAAAAGACTAATGATTTCTGGTGCATGGTGGCAGTACTTGGAGAAGAATGAAACAGGTTTGATGTCCTGAATCCTGTTGCTTTTGAACTATCTATAACGTGATTCTCCACCTTTAGCATGGAATCGTGTGGAGGGTCTAATTTTTAAGTCTGGGTTGGGGGCCCAGAATGTGAGAAGTTCCCAAGCCATCCAGAGACTGCTGGTCCAAACGCTACAGTTTGAGAACTGCTAGCCTACATCTACCTACCTGATCGTTCTCACACTTGGCTCCATGTGGGAAACACCTGTAGAGCTTTAAAAAATACTGAAGCCAAGGTGCCCCTCAGATTCTGATTTGCTTGGTGTAAGGGTGCCTCAGCGGAGTCAGGGCAGGGAAGGTGGAGAACCCAGGTCCACACTTAAGTAGTGCTGTCAACTCTACAGGCTTAGTTCTTAGCAACCCTGCTGGGAATTAAGAATCTGCTCTGGGGGCGCCTGGGTGGTCCCTGCGTCCTGGGATCTAGCCCCATATTGGGCTTCCTGCTAAGGTGGGGAGCCTGCTTCTCACTCTCCAGCTCCCCTGTGCTTGTGTTTCCTCTCTCTCTCTCTTTCTGTCATAAATAAATAAAATCTTTTTTCAAAGATTTTTATTTGACAGAAAGATCACAAGTAGGCAGAAAGGCAGGCATAGAGAGAGGGGTAAGTGGGCTCCTCACAGAGCAGAGAGCCTGATGTGGGGCTCGATCCCAGAACCCTGAGATCATGACCCACTGAGCCACCCAGGAGCCCCAATAAATAAAATCTTAAAAAAAAAAAACCTGCTCTGGCTGTTTCCATTTCCCCCCTTGGCAGTGCTGGATCTTTGCTCTCTCAGCAGAGTCACCATCAAGTATGTGCTCAGTGTGCTGATGCCGGAATCAGGTGGTTCCTTTTTGGACTGAGCTTCTTGTGGGGTCCAATGCTGTGTGAGCATTCTTTCATTCTTAATTAGCTACTTGTCCTCCCTATGGAGAATCAAGCCTGTTGCTAGACCCAGGGCATCCATAGTTGGACAAGTTCAAGAGTTGAAACAGTGATTCTAAAACATTCCTGGGTCTTTTCTTGGTCTCAGGCCCCCCCTAAGAAGCTGGTACCCTAAAACCAAAGAATAAAAGTGCACAGATACAGTTATTCAAGTTAGGGTGTTCACAGACTCTCTTGAACTCCATCAAAGGGGGACTTGAACCCCTCAGCTTAGGAGAGAAATTAGAAGGGCTTGTCAGTTGAGAGCTACAGGCTCTATGGCAAACAGCTGCTACTTATTGCATCTCCTGTCCCTCACCCCCAATTTAAAAAGTTTTCTAGTTATTTTTTAAATATTTTATTTATTTGAGAGAAAGAAAGCGCAAGCAGGGGGAGTTGCAGAGGGAGAAGCAGGCTGCCAGCTGAGCAGGGAGTACTATGTGGGACTCAATCCCAGGACCCTGGGATCATGACCTGAGCCACCCAAGTGCCCCAAAAGTCGCATTTAAAGTTCAGTAGATCTCTTTTTTTTTTTTTTTTAAGATTTTATTTATTTGACAGAGACAGCGAGAGAGGGCATGCAAGCAGGGGGAGTGGGAGAGGGAGAAGCAGGCACCCCGCCCAGCAGGGAGCTAGAGGCAGCCAGATCACAGGACCCTGGGTTCATGACCCCAGCCGAAGCAGACGCTGCTTAATGACTGAGCCACGCAGATGGCCCTCTCTTTTATTTATTTAATTTTTTTTAAAGATTTTTTTATTTGTTTATTTGACAGAGAGAGACAGAGAGGTCACAAGTAGGCAGAGAGGCAGGCAGAGAGAGAGGGAGAAGCAGGCTCCCCGCCAAGGAGAGAGCCCGATGTGGGGCTCGATCCCAGGACCCTGGGATCATGACCTGGGCCGAAAGCAAAGGCTTAACCCACTGAGCCACCCAAGCGCCCCTCTCTCTTTTATTTTATTTTATTTTAAAGATTTTTATTTATTTATCTGAGAGACAGTGAGAGAGAGCATGAGAGGCGAGAAGGTCAGAGGGAGAAGCAGACTCCCCATGGAGCTGGGAGCCCGACGCGGGACTCGATCTCAGGACTCCGGAACCGTGACCTGAGCCAAAGGCAGTTGCTTAACCAACTGAGCCACCCAGGTGCCCTCTCTTTTATTTTTTTAAAGATTTTATTTATTTGAGAGAGAGTGAGTGAATGCACAAGCAGAGGGGGAGGGCCAGGGGCAGAAGCAGACTCCCCTGCCAAGGGGGGAGGCAGACATGGAGCCCCATCTCCAGATTGCAGATTATAACCTGAACCCAAATCACATGCTTAACTGTCCGAGCCACCCTGACTCCCCTAGATTTCTCTTTTAAAGGCTTGGTTCCAGGGGTGCCTGGGTAGCTCAGTGGGTTAAGCCACTGCCTTCGGCTCAGGTCATGATCTCAGGGTCCTGGGATCGAGCCCTGTGTTGGGCTCTCTGCTCGGCAGGGAGCCTGCTTCCCTTCCTCTCTCTCTGCCTCCCTCTCTGCCTACTTGTGATCTCTCTCTGTCAAATGAATAAATAAAATCTTAAAAAAAAAAAAAAAAGGCTTGGTTCCCTCCTCGCTGCCCCCCCACCTTTTGGAAATCAGAAGCTCTGGTGCCACTGAGTTCACTCATTGGTAGTACTGTTGATATGGAGGAACACTCATCTGCCCGTCGAAACAAGGCATTTTACAACACACCCCATTTCTCTCCTTAATATCTGTCTGGGATCTATACGGCATGTGAAGTTTGCCATAGCTGGACAGATTATACATGGCCTTCTATACCCCGCTGAGAAGCTTGTACCTATACCACCCCCCCATTTTTTTGGGTAGCTATTGTTTACGTCCTCAGGGCAGGAACAACCTCTTATCACCTCTGTCTAGCCAGCGCCCAGCTCCGGGCATTCCGTTGGCACCAATAAATGTTGACGCTGTCTGGAAAAACCGAGGGCTTGAGTTCATTCGTCCGAACGCCGCAGTTTGCGCATCTGCCGCCAGGGGGCACCAGGACCCGGCCAGGGCCGGGGGAGACCAGCAGCCCCAGAACTCGGCACTAAGGGGGCACGTTCTGTATTCTGGCCCGCGCCTCCTGCAGCTTTCTCAGGACTTCCTCTGCCGGGCGCGCTCCCGCCCCAGCCCAGACGAAGAAGACCCAGAGGAAAACAGCCTCAACTGCCCAGAAAGAAAGGGCTTTATTGGGGAGTGAGGATAGCCGAGGTGGAGACCCTGGTCCCCTAATTGCAAAGGCCGGAGGCAGAGACCAGCTCCGTTTGCAGTTAGGCGGCGAAGGGCTGAACAGTTCCACTGGCGGTTTGAGAGTGGTAGTGTTCCCCAGTGGGGACTAACAGTTTTATAGAAGAGACTGCTCAATTTCACAAAGTCAAGTTCAAGGAAGGGCTGGTCGATTTCATCTTGTCCTGTGCAGACCCGCTGGCCTTCGTCCAGGCCTTCAGTGGATTCTGAGAGCACCTGGGCAGCCCTACCAGTTTCCTCTGATGTACATGTTACGTCTGGCAGGGGGTCCCAGCCTGCTGGAACATCAAGTCTTCTGCTCCTCCTGGGGAGAGGACGCCAGACGGAAGGCTGACTTTAAAGGACCCGCGCACCGCAGGAAGGACACCCAGTCACAAGATTGAGGCGGTTTGGGCCCTGGGACTACCGCATCCTGGTCACTCCCGGGCCGTGCCCAGAACTTTGTGCCCTAGCCTAGACTGAGTTTCCGATGGGCGCGGGGGTGCACTTTTCCCTGGCCCAGCACCCTGGCGCCCGGGCTGAGGGGAGGGAAGAGCGACTAGCGCTTGAAGCAAGAGGAGAAAAGGGGGTTCCCACCTGCTCCAAGCCGCTCTCAGATGCCTTTCTGCGGGGAGGCCAGATCACCGCCAGCTTTCCGTCGCCGCTGCTCGCTGCGGGGGAAGGGGCGCTCAGCCGGGGTTGCCCCTCCTGTCACCAGCTGGAGGCTGCCAGGGCCAAGGAGGCCGGCCGCGCCCCTTAAACACACAGGCGTTTACCCTCCTTCCCATGGAAACCTCCATTCTGAAAGGAGGGAGCAACCTGAGGGAGGAGGGAGGCGAACCCAGAGTGCGGAAGTGGCTCCAGGAGTGCCTGAACCCAGGGGTTCCAGGGAACCCGATAAGGACACCTAGAACCCCCCCTCCCTTCCTCACCAAGAGCCTAGTGAGGTGGATTCGGGAGTCGACCATCCCGAGTACAGGGTGGAGCGCAGGGCGTTTGGGAGCCTGAGGGGGTACCTTGAGGGCCAGAAGAGGGGCCACTGGAGTTGGGCAGTCGGTGAGGGTGGCTGGAGCCCTGACAGACCCCAGCGTCGGAGCGCGCGTGCTTACCCGTGAGGCTCGGCGCGGGCTCCTTGAACTCGGCGGTGCCGTAGACGCTGAGCCGCTGGCGCTGCAGCTCCCGCTCGCGCTCAAGCACCTCGCGCACCTCCTGCTCCAGCAGCGACGGCGCGACCCGCGGCGGGGCGCGGGCCAGCACCGGGCACCGACCCTGCACCGCCAAGCGCGGCCGGCCTCCGGGATCCGGCAGCCCCTGCAGGTCCGCGCCGCCTTCAGCCGCCGGCAAGGAGCCGCGTCCCCCAGCGGCTTCAAAGAATCGCCGGAGCTCACCCAACGGCTGCGGCTGCGGCCCGGCGCGCTGCTCTGGGGCTGCGGGGCTCGCTAGCGCCGCCTGACGGTGGGCCTCCCGCTCGATGTCTCGCTGCATCTGCGCGCCCGCCCGCGCGCGCTCCAAGGCGCGCGGGAGCGCGGGGCCGGGGCCGGGCAGGCTGAGCACTGGCCGCACGCGCAGCTCGACGAGTTCTCGGCCTGCGCGGCGAGGGCTCAGGCCTCGGCTCCGGCGCAGGCTCTCCTCGCGTTCGCAGCTGCGTCGTATTTCTCGTTCAATGGGCGTCTCCATGAGCGGCTCCTCGGGGCCCTGGTGGGGGGCGGGGGGTCTTTGGGAGCGGTAGAAAATGCTGCAGGGGGCCTTCGGAGTCTGACTCCGGGGCCGAGGTCTCAGGATCCTGAAGAGAACAGTGCTTCGGGACCACAGCGCTTCGAGCTTCAGACGGCTCGGGGTCGTGGTTGCCGGACCAGAGACTCCCAAAACCCTCAGCTGCAGACGGCCCGGGGCGTTCTGCGTCCAGCCCCGCTGATGGACCCGGGACTTCGCTCTCTTGCTCAGAGATCTCCGCGCCCTGCTCTAAAGGGGGCACGGAGACCTTGCCTCCTGGCCTGTGGACTTCGGCGTCCTGCTCTGGGGCAGGCCCCGGACTTCGCTGTCTGACCCGGGGGCCTCGAGGCCCCGCTCTTCGGACGAACCCAGGGCTCCGATCTCTGGCCCGGGGACCTCGGTGTCCAGGGCTGGGAGCAGCTCGGAAGGCTTAGTTTCCAGCGCCGGAGTTTTGATGCCCAGAGCTCGGACACTGCCCTGCGCGGCACCTGTGGCAGTCACCGCCCGCGGGTTCCAAGGCGTTGCCTACAGCGGCCGTTTCTCTGACCTGCCCCTGGCCTCTAAGAACGGCCCCCCGGGGCAGGGTCGGGCACCGCCCTCTGCACCTGAAGGGAAGATTACGGCCCCGCCCTCGGGGTGGAAAGGGGCGGGGCTCGTCAGGGTACCGCCTTTCCTGCGCTGACGCGCCTCAGGTCAGTTCAGGGTACCAGACTTCTTGTAAAAGGGCTTACCTGGACTCGGCCGCAAGTCTAGGTGCCGTTCGACTCTCGGGGCGCCACCGTGGCACCTTGTCGCTCCCACGTCCCCGGCATTCCCAGGAGGTCTGACCCCAGCCGTGCCCCTGGCTGGGTCGTTGAGCCACTGGCCCTCTGGTGCTGGTGTCCTCCAAAGCCATCTTTCCGGGACCTTACTAGCCCCGCCCAGGCCGGCGGGCAGCAACGCCCCTGGCCTCTGGGCTGTCCATCCACATTCTACCCCTGCAGCCTACGGCTCAGACTGGAGGGGGCGCCAGGAGCCCTCTCTTGGCGCGCCCCAGGTTCCCTCCCCGTTTCTGGGCTCAGCGAGGCCTCTTCAGAGAGGTGTGCCTTGGGCCGCGTCACGCCCAGAGGCTGCTTTCCCCTCACCCCTCCTGGAAAAGTCCGCGAGGCGTCTGCGGCCAAGTGCACTTCCAGATTGAGGAGGGACGGACGCAACGCGCCCAGGGCTCAGCGGAGCAGCTGCGGTTGAAAGGCGGTCACCTTGGGCCCAGGCAGCTAGAAAGGCCCTGGAGAGGTATCCAAGCTTGCGGTATGGAGCAGCTCCCCGCCGCAGGGGCCAGATCCGTGGCGTTCAAGGGCAAGACCGACGCCCCCAAAGACATTTTCCACTCTCTTCCCCAGGCCCTCTCCAGATCTGTCCTCTGGCCCTACTTCACCATTCTGGGTTGACCAGGAAGAAAGAATAGTTACCTAGAGAAAGAGGGGGGTGGGTGCTAAACAGCTTTGGGAACCTCCAACAATCCATATCTGATCACTCCTTCCCCCAGGTCTCTGCCTACCTTGATGACTCCCCTCCTTCCCACCCTCTCCTACCCTCTCCTGGATCCTAGTCTCCAGTTCCTCCCTCTAACCCCGTTGGCCCAACTGGAATTGGGCCTACATGGGTTCCATCCCGCGCAAAACCTAAGTAAGGTACCAGCCTTCTCCAAGGCCCAGTTCTCTCGTCTGTAAAAGGGGGAAAGCAGTACCTACTCCCTTGGGAAGTGGTGAGGATTAAAGCTATACTTCTGGAAAGAGCTGTCTGTAGTGTTCTCTCCTCTTCATCACTTCCTGTTCCTCTTTGGCAGTGCTAACAAGGCTCCTGGCCCCACCATCCCACTGAGCCTTTTCAGTCCAAGGACACTGATGGACTTCATTTGCTGAATCCAGTCACTGGTTCCTCCCTGACTTCCTTTCCACTAGCTCCTTGGTCTCCAAGGACACCATCTTCTCCTGGTTCCCCTCCTATCTCGCAGGCATTTCTCTCTCGCTCGCTCTTTAAGGATTTGACTTATTTATTTGAGAGAGCGAGAGCACAAGCAGGGGAGCAGCAGCAGGCAGAGGGAGAAGCAGGCTCTCTGCTGATCTAGGAGGCCAATGCAGGACTAATTCAGGATCCTAGGATCATTACCTGAGCCAAAGGCAGACTCTTAACTGACTGAACCACCCAGGTATCCCCTCCCTGGCCTTTCTTCTCAGGCTTCTGTTGCACCTGCCTTATAGGTTTTCTTTCCCTCTGGTTTCCATGGAGTTGGCTGATGAGACAGAGGGAAGTGCCTGTGTCCTTCCCCTTCAGGTAGCCACTCCACACAGCTCTGACCCCAAAGCCAAGGTATGGAAACAGCCCCTGGCTGTTACTAACCCAGATTGTCTTCTTCTTTTCCTTTTCTTTTTTCTTTTTTTAAGTTTATTTATTTATTTAAGTAATCTCCACACCCAGTGTGCGGCTCGAACTCAACCCCGAGATCAAGGGTCATGGGCTTCGCTGGCTGAGCCAGTCAGGGGGGCCTCCGGACACCTTTATAAGCCAACTCTTTATCAAGCTCTCATCAGTTACTCAGTGTGAGCACACGATCTCTTTCCTCCCAGCACTCAACCCCTGACCAATCCCTACCTCATACTTTAAACGCCATCTCTGTGCTGGTGTCTCTCAAATTTATATCTCCATCTCTGACTTCTCCTCTGGGTTTTGGACTCCTCTCCAACACTCTTAGTGTAGTAGGTGTCAAACTGAACACTTTTAAAAAACTGAACTTTCGGATCCCCCCAGGTCTCCTCACTATGTGTGGCAACTTACACAGTTTGTTTTTCATGCCCCAAACCTGGGAATCTACCTCAACCTCTCTCAGCCCTGCTCCAATCCATCCATATGTTGGATTGCTGTTGGATCTTCAGGCTCTGCCCCCAAAACATATTCTGAATTTGTCCACTTCTCTCCACCCTCACTTATCCCAACCACTTCAGCGTCCCTCCAATGGCTCCCCATCACACTCAGAAGAAAAATTCAAATTCTCTCCTCGGACCCAGAAGGCCCTGCCCACTTCTCAGATCTCATTTTCTGACATTCTCTCCCTCACTTTTCCATTCCAGCCTTTGTGCTTCCCTCAACGCCCCCCCACAAGTGCAATCCTACCTCAGGGCCTTTGCACTTACTTGCCCTTTTCTCTGCTTGGAATGGCTCATCATATGGCTGGCTTCTGCTATGTGGGTCTCGACTCATATATCACTTCTTTAGACAAATAGTCCCTGATCACCCAGCCTGCATCATACACAGCCCTTTTCCATTACCCTAAACCTGCTATTCTTTTTTTTTTTTTAACTATTTATTTGACAGATAGAGATCTCAAGTAGGGGGAGAGGCAGGTAGAGAGAGAGAGAGAGAGGAGGAAGCAGACTCCCAGCTGAGCAGAGAGCCTGATGAGGGGCTTGGTCTCAGGACCCTGGGATCATGACCTGAGCTGAAGGCAGAGGCTTTAACCCACTGAGTCACCCAGGTGCCCCTAACCCTGCTATTCTATACTCACCTTATACAGCAATGATCATTAATTGCCTTTATTTGTATATTATCTCTCTCCTCCCCACCACCGAAAGTGAGTTGTCTTACAGCATTTTCTGTTTGGTCACCCCTAGACCCAACTACCCCATGCCTAGAACAGTGGCTGATAAAAAACAGTTGCTTAAGAATTATTTAATGATATGCACGAGGTGTCCACCCCAGTGCTGGGAATAAAGAAACAAATCAAACTTGGAAGGTGCAGTTGAGTTTGGGAGACAGACACAATGGTAAACAGAACAACCTTGCTTCATTGTGTAATACGGGACAAGAATACAAAGGGAAGTCCACATACCATACATCTCAATATTTAACAGTTATAACATTAAATTACAAACAATTAAATGAAGTATATTCTCAGAGCACCTGAGTGGTGCGGTCAGTTGAGCCTCCAACTCTTGATTTTGGCTCAGGTCATGATTTCAGAGTTGTGAGATCAAGCCCTACGTCAGCCTCTGTGTTCAGTAAGGAGACCACTTGGGATTCTCTCTCCCTCTCCCTCTGCCCCTCCCGCTTGTGTGCATTCTCTCTCTCTCTCTCAAATAAATAAATAGATCTCTTTAAAAGATACATTCTCGGGGCACCTGGGTGGCTTAGTCGTTAAGCATCTACCTTTGGCTCAGGTCATAATCCCAGGGTCCTGGGATCGAGCCCCACATTGGGCTCCTTGCTCAGCGGGAAACCTGCTTCTCTCCCTCTCCCACTCCCCCTGCTTGTATTCCCTCTCTCACTGTCTCTCTCTCTCTCTGTCAAATAAATAAATAAAATCTTTTTTTTTTAAAGATACATTCTATCCTCCAAAAGACAGAAACAACCCACATGTCCATCAACAAATGAATAGATAAACAATATGGGGGGTAGCTCCCCAAAATGGAATATTTGGGGGTGCCTGACTGGTTCTGTTAGTAGAGCATGTGATTCTTTTTTTTTTTAATTCTTTGTCAGAGAGAGGGAGAGCATAAGCAGGGGGAGAGGCAGACAGAGGGAGAAGCAGGCTCCTTGCCAAACAAGGAGCTGGATGTGGGACTCAATCCCAAGACCCTGGGATCTCAACCGGACCAAAGGCAGATGCCCAATGGACTGAGCCACCCAGGCATCCCAAGCTTGCGACTCTTGATCTCAGGATTGTGAGTTCAAGCCCCGTGTTGGGTGTAGAAATGACTTAAAAAAATAAAATCTTAAAGAAAAAAAGGAATATTATTCAGTCATAAAAAGAATGAAACACTGACACACACTACATTGTGGATGGATCTTAAAAACATTATGCTGAGTTGGGGACCCTTGGTGGCTCAGTCAGTTGAGCATCTGCCTACAGCTCAGGTCACGATCCTAATCCAGTGTCCTGGGATTGAGTCCCACATTGGGCTTCCTGCTCAGCGGGAAGTCTGCTTTTCCCTCTCCCTCAGCCCCTCCCCCTGCTCCTGCTCTCTCTCGCTCTCCCTCTCTCTCTCTCAAATAAATCTTTTTTTTTTTTAAGATTTTATTTATTTATTTGACAGACAGAATACAGGTAGTCAGAGAGGCAGTCAGAGAGAGAGAGAGGGGGAAGCAGGCTCCCTGCTGAGCAGAGAGCCCGATGCGGGACTCGATCCCAGAACCCTGAGATCATGACCTGAGCTGAAGGCAGAGGCTTTAACCCACTGAGCCACCCAGGCGCCCCTCTCTCAAATAAATCTTAAAAAAAAAAAAGCAAAAAAAAAAGCATTGTGCTGAGTGAAAGAAATCAGACATCCAAAATACCACACAGTATATGATCCCATTTATATGAAATATCCAGAATAGGAGAATAGGTAAATCTACAGGGACAGATTGGTGGTTACCAGAGCCTGAGGGAAGGGGAATCAGAAGAGACTGTGAATGGGCATGGGGTCTCCTTCCAGGATGATGGAGATGTTCTGGCCCCAGAAGGGATGACTGCACAACACCGTGAGGGTACTAAATACCACTAATGGTAAATTTCATATGTATTTTACCATAATTAAAAGCCAATTTAAAAAGTGTGTTCTCTCCTCCTATCATGGCAAATGTACTTTCAGAATGACTTAGAAGGCCAGGTTCAAATGAAAACATTTTGAATCCCTAGGAGTCTTGTACTAGATCGTGGGGTGCCGGGAAACCCCAGCTCTCAGTCTGGCCCCCTTGACTTCCTGCCTTCAACTCTCTTCCGCATAGCAAAGAGCCTTGTGCCTGCACCTAGGGACCCTGTGCAGCCTGTCTAAGCTTGACCTTCACCCCTCTGCCAATGGCTGCCCTTGATGACTTGTCAGGCTGGGGGTAGGGGTAAGGTGCACCCTGGCTGCATGGACAGCATTTGAGAGGCACAGAGGCCTTATTGATGAGCTCAGGACCATTTGGACAGGGAATTCTGGGATCTGAGTACCCCAAGTAAGATGTAAAAGAGGGAGGGGAGAGTTAGGTAGACACATTCCCTTTGTCACGTGGGGAAGGTCCAAGCTGGGTCAAAGTCCTTTCTCACTGAGGCTCAGGTCAAATTGCACAGCAGAGGGGGCACCTGGGTGGCTCAGTCAGTTAAGCGTCTGCCTTGGGCTCCTGGGATCTTAAAAACATTATGCTGAGTTGGGGCGCTTGGGTGGCTCAGTCAGTTGAGCATCTGCCTTTAGCTCAGGTCCTGATCCTAATCCTGTGTCCTGGGACTGAGTCTCACATTGGACTTCCTGCTCAGTGGGAAGCCTGCTTCTCCCTCTCCCAGGTCCCCCTGCTGATATTCCCTCTCTCGCTGTGTCCGCTGTGTCCGTCTCTGTCGAATAAATTAATAAAATCTTAAAAAAAAATTATACCACAGGACCAGGACTGTGATGGGGGAAGGACTGGGAAATGAAAAGTAGGAGATGATTTCCCCAAATGGAAAAGGGTAAATGAGGCATGCTGTTTCCTGAGAAACGGGGCGCTGGCCCTTTAAGAAGAGGATAGGTAGGACAGAACAGGAACCCTGAAGATTTGTGTAGGAAGTGTTCTGGACCTTTCTCACCACTGCTCTACCCCTAACTCTTAAAACCTCTAAAGGGTGTCAGGGTCCTGGAAGGCCACTTGGTCTAATTCTCCCATTTCACAAAGGGCAAACCACGTCCTAGAAACCTGGGGCAAGTCAACCACAGTTACCCAGGGGCCAGGCCTGCTGGTTCCCATAGTGCTCAGCCTCTGGTCTCCAGAAACCCTTAGCCTGATCAGTCCCTCCCTCCCCACCCCAAAGCCAGGGTCCAAGAAGGGGCGATTAGTCATTTATAAGAGTATCCCACATGTGTGATGTGCCACGCTGGTGGCCTTGGTGGGCAGGTAGACTTAAGGCATCTGGGGTGCCAGGGACAGTTGCCGTCCTCTGGAGGGGGTAAGTGACTCCCCATTCTCACCCACACCCTGCACCATGCATGTGAGAGGGTGTTTGCTTCGAGCCAGCCAAGTGCAACAAGGAGGCCAGTGGCTGGTAAATAATTGATCAGGACAGCTGATAGTACCTCCCCAGAACTGCCCGCCAGCCCCCAGCCCCCCTCGCGCCTCGTGCTTGCGTCTCCTGCCTCCTGGCCCAAACCAGCTGGACCAGCTCTCCCAGTGCCCTCCTGCAGCCCCCCCTTCCCACCAGCCAAGTCACAGCATCCAGGGACCTTCAGGCAAACGGGTGGTGGGTCCTGATCCTGGAGAGACCTGAAGGTGGGCTTCTGGGCAGAGATGGCCCTGCAGAGCCAGATGTGGTCTCCAGCCACACCCATGTAAGTGTCCGGGGTTGGGGGTGGGGGTGGCTGGTGGGCAGGGTCTGAGAGGGGTTCCTTGGAGGACACTGGCCTTTCCGGGGGCCGGGGGGGAGGTGAGAGCTCCAGCCTGGCCTCTCTAAGGGCCCTAGGGGGAATGGAGAGAGGCAGCCAAACCCGCAGGCTCTTCATGTCCCCCTCCTCAGAGAGTCAGGTGGGAAATGTGGACCCCCACCTCCTTTTTCCAGAGATTTTCTGCAGGCAGTCTTCAAGCTCAAAGTCCAGCCTGGGGGTGGGGCTATGACTGAGGGGGACAGTGGCGGGAAATACCAGGGTCCCTCACTCCCATGTTCTGCCTCGAGAAACATCCCTCAGTGCCCCAGGTGGGAAGAATTGCTTGAGATATAACAGAAAAAGTTAACAGCTCCTAAACTGGGAAAGATGATGGCAAAATCGGAACCTTAGTTCCTTAGTGAAATGGCCACCAGCTGTTCCTGGTGACAAAAGGCCACGGCCACGAACACTGTTCGTATAGAGTTGGAGATGAACACTATCAAACGGGGTGCGCAGAGGGTTTTAATATTCAAGGTTTGAGGGCATTTTAAAGTAAGAGGGGGGAGGGGCTCCAGAGGTTTGTAAAGAGTTCTGGGTAAGCGTTTCCCCCCAGGGACCCCAATTTGGTTGCTCACTCTTTTGGGTCCCCCGTTGCATTATTCACCAACTACAAACCTGGTTGCTTAGCAATGGGAACCCGATCTCCACACACCTCCCCCCCAGCAAGGAAGAGGCAGGGAGATTACATCTTGGGAATGGGACAGCAGAGGGGGGAAGTTTAGTCCTCCCCCAAGGGCAAACTTATTAGCAGGGGGCCTGGGCTCCCTTTGGGATACCCTATTAAGCATGACATTAGCCCCCTAGGTCAACTGAAATCGGGAACCCCCAGGCTGATCTCTAGCCTTGTGGCTACCAAGAAGAGGGTGCCTTGACCCCTCTTACCTGCAGTGTTTCTAGTGTTTTGGGCCTGAGACCCCTGAGTTCTAATCACCTGATTCAGTGATCTTAGATGAGTCTTTTCACCACTTCTTGGAGCCTCAGTTTCCCCATCCATAAAATAGGAACAATGGTACTATTGCCTCCCAGGATCACTGGGAAGATTAAATGAATTGCTAGAGGCAAAGCATTTAACAGCACCTGGCACACTGTACATGCTGGCTAATCATGGTTGGCTGGTTTTATTCTCAGAATAGCAACTCAGCAAAGAGTGGACTAGTGTCTCAAGATCAGGGCAGGGAGGGAGAGGCAGAGGTGACTGTGGGAGTCTATCAGAAACCCTCTAGAGCCCTTAGAGCACTATAGGTAGTAAGTCCTGCATTATTATATCTTCATGGTGTGGCCAGGGAGGATTTGGGGGGCCCCAGCAGAGTTTGGGCAATGTAGCTAATGCTCACCCAATAGAGTTAGTGCTCAAATTAATAAATGTTTGAGGGCTTGTCCTGTGCCATCCCCCCAGGGCTACATATCAAGGACAACAGGTAAATAGATAGATCCTTCCAGATATTGTCCTGTGAAGCCCATCCACATAGCGGGCACTTAAGGCACATCTGTGTATAGGTTCATGTGACAAGGACTGTCCCACAGAAGGGGTGGCTCTGTAGGCTGGGAAGCAGGAATCCTGGGGTCCTCCATGGAGGTCAGTGATGGGGTGAGCTCAGGTTAAACCTTAAACACCAAGACCCCTCTGCCTCCTCCCAGCTCAGAGTCCAGTGCTAGGCTACATGACCTGGTAACCTTTGCTCCCAGGGAGGGGAGTTGGCAGGTGGCTCCAGAGTAACCATGGCAATGGCATGTGTCCACCTTGGGATGGACACTTTTCTCCCCAGATTCCCTCATCCCCCAGGGCTGAAGGTATCTTGGGTAGGAGCCGAGAGGTCTGGAGAAGGTGTGGAATTGGAAAGAGACACACAGCATGTTAGGGGCCTGGCAGGATTTGAGAGTGTCTGTAGGACAGCCTTGGACTGGTTCTTATAATTAACCATAAACATTATTAATCACGGGAATTACTAACATTATTAATAATAAATGACACTACTGTTTTTGGAACACTATGTCCTGTTTTTTCCTGCATGGATATTTCCTTGCAAGGGCACCTCTCTGCAAGGTGAGAATCAAGCTATCCCAGCCTATTTTACAGATGAGGAAACTGAGGCTCAGAGAGAAGATGTCAGGCCTAGGAAGAGCGTTAGTTTAACTTGTCTTGGTCTCTGCTCTCCCCCCCCCCCCCCACACCCTCCAAAGAACCCCTGAGCTCTCCCCCAACTCCTTTCAGTTGCAAAGGGGAAATAGAGGAAAATGCGGGCTTCGGTTGGTTTCCAAGCAGCTCAGGGATCTTGACTCAGAGAGGGGCATTCAGGAGGTGGCCAGATGCGGGCCTGGCCCTGGGAGACCCCCTCCGCAGTCTCTGCCTTTTCCCCACAGGCCCATGGCCGAGAGCTCCCTCTACCGGCAGCGGCTAGAGGTCATCGCTGTAAGTGAAGCCCTCCTACTGCACTCCACCAGGCGTCCTGGGCCCTCCTACTCTTGTCCCAGGTCTCTTCCTCAACTCTCTCTCAATCTGGGAAGCAGGCTTGACGCTGTGAAGTGTGTGTACGTGGTGGGGAGGGCGGAAAGGCACCCTCAGCTCCAGCCCTGCCCAGGGCACCCCACCTAAATCCTCAGGCCCCTCCCTCTGCTCCCTAGTTCGTCTATCTGGCCACCACCACCCCCAGAATGGTGAGGCCGTGTACCCCACACTCCCAGAATCCACATCCGATGCTCCATTTTGAACCCCTGTCTCCCAAACACCCCATGTCTGAACCCCATCTCTTAGACCCTCATCTCTGGATCCTCATCTCTCTAGATCCCATCCCTGTGAACCCCCATCTTATTAATCCCTATGTCTCTGATCTCCCTCTTCTGCACCTCATCTTTCTGGACCCCATCTCTACACCCTGGTCTCTCTGAACCCCCATCCTCTGACACCCATATCTGTACCACATCCCTCTGAACCCCCATCCCACTAACTCCCATCTCTCAGCCCTTGATTTCTGCATTTCCATCTCTCCGGACCCCATCTCTACGCCCCTGTCTCTCTGGACACTCACGACTGCACCTCTCCGGAACCCCCATCGCATAGTCCCCTCCCTCTGATATCGACATCTGGACCCCCATTTCTCTGGGCCCCTTTCTCTGTAACTCCATATCTCGGACCCTCACAGCCTGGTCCCCCTTGTAGATCTCCATTCCAAGGCCCCGTCCCCATCCCCTTCCACAGACCCCCCATTCCGCGCGGGCGAGGCCTCCGCAGCATCCCGGGCGCGGCCGGCCCCGCCCCCGCCGCCCCGCCCCCACCCGCTGCTGAGTCAGCGCCTCCGCAGCCCCCTCCCAGCCCGGGGCCCCGACGTGCGCTCCGCGGCCCCGCCCGGCTCGCAGCCCCGGGAGCCCCGGGAACCCCCGCGAGCCCCGCGGAGGAGGGAAGGCGGAAAGGGAGGCGGCGGCCCCGCCCGGCCCGCGGGCAGCTCCCGGTCCTCTGTGCGCAGGAGAAGCGGCGGCTGCAGGAGGAGATCCGCGCCGCGCGCCGGGAGCTGGAAGAGGAGAAACTCCGCGTGGAGCGGCTCAAGGTTGGGGGCGGGCAGGAGCGCCTGCCCAGCCTGGGCAATAAAGTGGGGGTGCCTATGAGAGTCAGTTTGGGGGGAATCATAGGAGCCTGTGTCCAATTTGGGGGAGCAATTGGGAGCATGGGTTCCAGCTTGGGGGGGGGGGCATTCTTCCTCAGCCTGGGAGGGTAGGTGGCGGTGGTGGTGATGGGGACATTTGTACCACCTTTGGGGGCAGAGTATGGGAACAGTGAAGGTGTTTGCCCATCTTGGGTATAGGGAGGGGCCAAAAGCGATTTCACCTCTGGGGGCGCCTGTCCCATGCTGGAAGGGGTGGGGAGATGATGGGTGTTTTGTTTTAGGCTGGAAGAGCTATGGGCTGGTAGTGGGGGTGTCTGTCCCACCTGGCAATATTGGGGGTGCACAGTGAAGGCATGTATCATATTCCCACCCTGAAGGAGAAATATCTGCCCCATTCCGGGTGGTTTTGGGCAATAAGAACTCTTCTCTACCCCGGGGATTAGGAGGGTACCGGACATGGGGTGGGGTAGTCGTTATGCACAGCTACCTTCCCATGCCCAGAGGAAGTCTCTCCGGGAGCGCTGGCTAATGGATGGGGCGGTGGAGGGGACGGAGCAGCCGGAGGACTCCACCTCCAAAGACCCCCAGTCACCCGAGGGCCAGGCTCAGGCCCGAATCCGGAACTTGGAAGACAGCTTGTTCACGTGAGTCAAGCCCCTGCCAGCCACGCTAGGCCAGGTCCCCAGGTCCACCCCAAGGAAGCGGCAAAGGGTGTGGGGGGATAGCATTGAGCCTGGGGTCCTGGCTCCCAGCAGCTCCTCTCTTCCTCAGACTCCAGTCCCAGCTGCAGCTGTTGCAGAGTGCGTCCACAGGTGCCCAGCACAAGCCCTCAGGGAGGCCCACCTGGCGCAGACAGGTGAGGGGCTGGGGAGCCAATGGGTGGGGGGGGAGGCAGCCAGCAGGGACAAAAGCACGATTTCTCCAACGGCAGTTTAACCACTGAGTCCTCTGCTATTGCTCAGCTCTGTGGTCTTGGACAAGTCGCATTTCTTGCTCCAGCCTCAGTTTCCCTATGTCCAAAATGAGAACAGCAGCAGCACAGGGCGGGAGGAGGTGAGGGGGAGGGTCAAGAAGATCATGGCTTTGTACTAGGAACAAGCCCGAGGAAGAATTCTGCCATAGGATTGCTCTTAAAGCCAGAACAAGGAATGTGGTGAGAAAAAGTGGGGGGGGGGGCAGTGCTCGTGGAATGTGGCCTCAGAGTGGGAAGTGGGTCACCATGAGATGCTCTTGTGATCGGAGGCATCCACACGGGCTTTTGTTTTAGCAGCACTTTTATTAAGATACAGTCTGTATGCATGCTACACAACACACAGGCTTTTGACAACCTTACATTAAAATCTGGATCTCTGGGTTGTCCCCGAAGTCCCAAGATCTGCCAACATTTGTGCCTGGCCATAGGGAAGAGCAGGGGCCACAATCTCTGGCTCTTCCTGGTGCCTTAGCTTAGCTCCCAGATGCCTGTTTCAGAGCACAGAGGGAGAAGCAGACTTGTTTATGGATGTGGGAAGCAGCACTTGTTAGGTTTTAAACACTGGCTGGGAGTTCCTTGCCAGAGAGGCGCAAGAAAGGATTCCTGGCCCACGGGAGCTCACCATCCAAGAGTCTGTGATGGGGGGAGCCCTGGGCAGGGGAGGAGCACGGGGGAAATCACCTGAGTAAGGTTGGGGGTTCAGGGAAGGCCTCCTGGAGGCAGTGCCATATATATGGAATCTGAGTGGGAACCAGGCAAGAGTGGAAAGGGAATTCCAGGCAGAGGAAACAGCCCACATAAAGGCCTGGAGGCCGGAAAGGGAATAAGATCAGAGAACTATGAGGAGATCCCTGGGGCTTGGCTGCCCCTCCACTCCCCTCCCTGAGCCCATTTTCATACTTTCGCACTGTCCCTCCCCACCCTGCCCCACTCCAGCTATGCTGAGCCTCTTTTCCAGTCCTTGAACTTGTGTAGCTCATTGCAGCCCCAGAGCTTTTGCTCCTGCTTTCTCCTCTGCTTGGAATGCCCTTATGTACCTCTTGAGTTAAGGCGGTCTCCTCCTGCCCTTTGGGTCTCTCTCTGTTCAGTGTCACTTCCTTGAGAGCCCCTCCTCCTGCTTATTTTTTTTTCTGCCATAGTCTTTCTCACTCCCTGGCATTACATATTTGTTTTTGTTTATACCTCACCCCCCTGGAATGTAAGTCCCCCAAGCAAAAGGCTTAAGTGTCCCTTGTCCATGGCAATCTCAGTAGGTGACAGAGTAGGTCCCTAATACACAGCTGTTGGCTCACAGACACAGTATTGACAGCACCTACTGCGTGTGAGGCCCTGGACCAGGTGAGGAAGGCTGAGGGTTTGATCCTGAATGTGATGGCGGGGTAGGGGGGTGCATTGAGGGTGTTTTGAGCAGAGGAGGGTACCCGCGTGCAGGTACAGACACGGGCTGGCCTGACCTTGTCTCTGCCATCCCTGCAGGGTCACCGGCCTCTCTCCCAGCCTACCGTGGAGGCAGGTCCCACAGGTGGGTGCTTGTGCTCCAGGTCTGGGGGTCCCAAGAAGAGGGGTCTGAATCTAGGGGCTCAGAATCTCACTCTGTCGCCCCGTTTCTTCTCCTTTCCTCCTGTCACTCCCCAAGACCACGCTGATCTGAACAAGAGAGCCTCCCTACCAGCTGGACCAGTGGACACATCTCCAGAGTCCCCCTCAGAGGCCCGAGATGAGGCTGTCAGGGCTCCGTCAGCCCTGAGGCTGTTCCCTGGGGCAGAAGGGGCCTCCTCAGAAGCCAATGGCCCCTGCCCTGAACTCAGCCCCCCTCCAGAGCAGGAGCCTAGTCAGGCGCTGGCAGCCTCCAAGGGGGGCGCGGACGAGGCCAAAGCGGGTGTGGTGAAGGTGGTATGGGAGGGGCTGAGGGCCACGGAGGACTGTGCCACGGCAGCCACGGGCCCAGAACTAGAGGCTAAGGTAGAGGAGATGGTGCTGGAGGCCATTGGGGAGAGGCAGGAAGCTAGCTGCCCAGAGCTCCCCTCCTGGGTGAAGGAGGACAGGGGCATTGTGGAGGTGGTCTGGGAGGGCGTGGGAGGGCCAGACAGTGGGGACTCAGAGGCCACAGGGGAGCTGGGCGGGGGCCAGAAGGCTGCGCAGGCCAGCTCACCGAGGCTTCTTCAGGTGAGACTAGAAGGAGCAGCTCCTGGAGAAGGTGTTCCCAGGGGCAGCCCTGATGGGCCAGGGGGCTCTGGAGGAGAGGAGGGGTCTTTCATTTGGGTGGAGAGGGTGACCCTCAGCGAGGACTGGGAGGAGCTGGGGGTGGAGGGATTGGAAGGGCCCAGGATGTGGGGACAGGGGGGAGGACCTGAGAGTCCACTGGGGGCAGAGAGGGGGGCAGGGGAGGAAGCTGGGGAGGCAGGGAGGGGCCAAGCAGAGGAACCAGTGGGCGGAGGAAAGGAGTGGAGTGAGGAGAAGGCAGGGACGGAGGAGGAAGGAGCAGACATGTCTGTGATGGCGGACAGGGAAGGAAGCAAGGACTCCTTGGAAGCAGAGAGGAGGGGGGGTGAGGACAAGCTGGGGACAGAAAGGGAAGCAGCTGAGGAACTGTTGTCAGTAGCAAGAGAGGCCGTTGAGGGACCTTTGAGGGCAGAGAGGGAAAGAGGCGAGGAGCCATTGCAAGTAGAGCTGAAAAGTGCAGAAGAGCCAGAGGCAGAGAAGGAAGACGAGGAACCATTGGGAGTAGAGCAGAAAGGAGAGGAGGAAAAGCTAGAGGTGACTGAAGAACCAGGGGCGTTGGAAAGAAAGGAATGCGAGGAGTCACCGAAAGTAGAGAGAACAGGAGGTGAGGCGCCACTGGAGGCCGAGAAAGAAGGCGAGGAGTCACTGGAGGCTGAGAGAGGGGGAGATGAGCCGCCACTGGAGGCTGAGAAGACCGAAGCAGTCAAGGAAGATCTGAGTCAGGAAGACCAGAGGGAGTCTGAGGGCGGACAGGAATGTCAGGCAGAGGAGGTGAGTGAGGCAGGGGCTCCCGTGGGGGCCAAGGAAGAGTCAAGGCCAGAAGAGGAAGATCCACAGCCCCAGGAGAAGCAGGAAGGCTCCCTGGAGGAGGGATCTGTAAGGCCCCAAACTCCTGCTGAGGGCCAGGGCCCCTCGGGGGACACCACCCCCCTCCTGGCAGAGACCCCAGCCCCAGAGCAGCCTGCCGAGTGCCAGCCACTGCTTCGGGCGCAAGGGCCTCGGGCCAACCCCAGTGCCCGGCCTGTGCCCACCTATGCACCTGCCCGGCAGCCCGAGCCGTCTGCCCCTCCTGAGGGCGAAGAGGCAAGCGGGCCTAAGCAAAAGACGTGCCAGTGTTGTGCGGTCATGTGAGCCCACGCCCACCACCCCACGTCCGGCTCCTCTCACAGCTACCTCGGCCTCTCGGCATCCAGCAGCGGGTCCCCGGCGCAGACAGGGCGCCACCGGGCTGGCTGGGCCACCTGGGAGCCAGCTGGCCCGCACGTCACCTCCTCCCGGGCTTCTGGACGCTTCCCACTGCCTGTGACCCTGGCCCCCTTCTACGACAAAGCCTTTATACTTGAAAATTAAACGTTCAAGCATCCGGACAGTCTGAGCGTGTGTGTGCTCTTGGCACGGGTCCCCCTCACCACCTCCGGGGGGAGAGAGCAAGGGCTTCACTCCCGCTGGCGTCAGGGAGTCGGTGTGAGCAGACATGGCTGCCGGACACAGCGCCCCAGCTACGGGAGCTACAAAAACGTACAAGGGTGTTTCTCTGGGTGGCTTGGAGTCACACAGTCACACAGTCACTTGGAACAGAGGTTCCTTTCCTCTTCGTGGTCCACCTTCTCCCGTACAGTTAAGGCGGGATGGCGGGCACGCCGGTGTCCAGCTCATGGGCAAGGGTAAGTGTGGAAGACCCTTTTGGGCCTCGTCTGGGCATCAGCCCGCGGCACTCCTGCCCGCAGTCCGTCGGCGGGAACTCCATCCGGGGCTGCGTGTGGCTGCAGGTGGGACAGCGGCGACGCCCAGCAGCTGTTTCTGTTAACAGCAGCAGGACAGATCTGGGGAGGCAGCTGCCACTCGATTTCATACACGTTCCTTTGCTCCCCCCTCCATCCATATACTCCCCAGAGGGCCAGACCCTCCCTCTGTAGGGGTCCTTCAACCTGTTCTTCCTGGCTGGGTGTCCTCAGGCAAGTGACTCAGCCTCTCTGAGCCTCAGTGTCTTCGTCTGTCAAATGGGCACCCCTCTCCTGGCCTGGGCTGGGTTCAGGCCGGAATTTGGGAACTGGGGGTGGGCCCAGAAGGCCCAGCTCCTCGGGGGTGGGCAGGAAGTGTTTCTCATAGCCAGAGCCCAGCTGGGTGGAGGTCTGGGGGGGCTCCGTAACCGGGAGCGGCTCCATCTCCTCCACTTTCAGGATGGGCAAGTCCCTGGGGGGCTGAGCCTGAGGCACCTCCTGGAAAGAGACGAGACAGGGATTCTGTGTCCCCATTCTCCCCCGCCTGCTCCCACCCACTCCCCGCTGACCCCCTCATTCGCCAACCTCCCAGACGGCCCAGACAAGCCAGGCTTTTCCGCTCACCTCCACATGGGGCTGGCCACAATTGCTATTGGCCGGATCAGGAATCTTCTCCCAGACCCAGCGGGGCAGTACCTTGTGCCGAAGGTGGAGGCACCTGGCAAGCAGGTAAGAGGGCAGAGAACCCAAGTGACGTGATACCCAGGCCCAGTCTGCAGCACCCAGGAATATCCGCAGAACCCTGAGGCGCTCCCTTACCGCTTGCCCCCCACCAAAACTTAGCTAGTGTCCAACTGTCCTCCCCACTTGGGCAAAGACCCACATGTCTGACAGCCTCACCTTCTAGATGTGGCCAGGCTCACACCACAGCCGGTCAGGAGCAAGCCCCACAGGAGAAAGACACCCGGCAGAACTTTCCACTTCAGGCTGTTATCTGAGGCAGAGGGGCAGAACATTTGGATACCAGGGATGGGAGAGGGATCGGGAAAGGAGCACACATGGGGCCGGGTTTGGGTGCCGGAGGCAGGTAAAGGAGCGGAGCTTATGAGTGGGTAGGGGCTAAGGGTGGGGGAGATCTTGGGGTGGGAGTGGGGCTTGTGAATAAAACAGTCACAGGTGAAAGGTCAAGGTCAGGGATGGGTGAAAGGGTCAGAGACACATTGCTTGATAATCCAAAGTATTTAGTAGGATCCAAATACCCCTGAGGCATCATCAGTAACAACCCCCAAGTCAAAAACTGAGCAGGGCCCCTCCTATGGCAGTCCCACCCCTCCCCCCTACCTGGTAGGTGAAGCCGGAGGCTGGGACCTGGTGGCCCCTGTCCTGCGTTGGTGGATGCGGTCACCCACAGCTCACAAGGACCCCAGGGAAGGTCAGGCAGGGTGATGTTCCGGGTGCTGCGGCTCACTGAAGGACACACCCAGAGAGGTTGGGGAGGCAGTCAAATCCTACCTCAGGGCCTTTGCATGTGCTTCCTCTGTCTGCAACACTCTCCCCAGATATCCACATTGCTCTCGCCTTCAGGTCTTTGCTCAAATTTCACCTCCTCAGTGAGGCCTTCCCTGACCATTAGAAAGTTCACTCCACAAGGGCTGTATTCCCAGCACCTAGATCAGTGGCTGGCATACAGAAAGCCCTCAAAAATGATATATATTCAAATAAATAAAAGAAAGAATGAGCATCCTATTGCCCATATGCACATTAACCCAGTGAATGGAGATTCTCTGTAGGTGGGGAGAAGCACACCTCGCAGAACTATATCTGTTTACTTATTTTTACTAAATGGTGCTTTTTTGCTTTTAAGCCAAAAGAGGGGTAGCTTTTCGGTTTGTTGTAGGATTATGGGAGACATGAACACTGATTGGGCTCTACTGCCATAGAAAGATGTCCAAAACAACAACAACAACAACAACAAAGAAAGATGTTCAAGTTAAATCAGCAGGGGAAAAAAAGAAAGTTGCAAAACATCACAGTCATAAGATATTCCGAGGCCAAACTATAGTCTTTAACACTGTCATCTTTTTAAAATAATAATCCAGGGGCACCTGGGTGTGATTAAGCATCCAACTTTTGATTTTGGCTCAGGTCATGATCTCAGGGTCCTCAGACGGAGCCCTGCATTGGGCTCCACACTGGGCATGGAACCTGCTTAAGATTCTTTCTTCCTCTACCTCCTTTCTCCCTCTCTCCCTCCCAAGATGATAATGATAGGGGCACCTGGGTGGCTCAGTGGGTTAAAGCCTCTGCCTTTGGCTCAGGTCATGATCCCAGGGTCCTGGGATTGAGCCCCGCATTGGGCTCTTTGCTCAGCGGGGAGCCTGCTTCCCTCCCTCTGCCTTCCTCTCTGCCTACTTGTGATCTCTCTCTGTCAAATAAATAAATAAAATCTTAAAAAAAATAAAATGATAATGATAATAATAATAATAAATGTATATATATTTAATAATCTAGATATGTATAAACATTTTAATCTAAAAAATTTTTAAATGGGGCAGCTGGGTGGCTCAGTCAGTTAAGCATCAGACTTTAGCTCAGGTCATGATCTCAGGATCCTAGGATTAGAGCCCCGAGGCAGGCAGCAGGGTGTCTGCTTCTCTCCCTCTGTTCCTCCCCCCAATTCATGTACACATACACACTCTCTCAAAAAAATAAATGAAATCCTAAAAAAAATAGAAAAACAAAAATTTTATTCTAATGATCCATATATACTTTTGTAATGTGCAATCATGGCAAAGTAATTATGTTAAAAAATAGGCTTTATCAGAGACAAATGCCAAAGCACTGATGTAATGAGGGGTAAAATGACACTGAAGACTCTAGAAAAAAAAGTACAGGGGATAAAATGAAAGCAGATTGGCAGGAAGTAGTTTGTTGACACCTGTGGGCACACCAGGGTTTATTATACTAGTCTCCCTACTTTTGTGTGTGCTAGAATTTTCTATAATACAAAGTTAAAAATCTTCAAAGATAGGGCGCCTGGGTAGTTCAGTGTGTTAAAGCCTCTGCCTTTGGCTCAGGTCATGATCTCAGGTTCCTGGGCTCAAGCCCCACATTGAGCCCCACATCAGGCTCTCTACTCAGCAGGGAGTCTGCCCCCCCCCCGCCTCTCTGCCCACTTGTGATCTCTGTCCATCAAATTAAAAAAAAAAAAGAAAAAAGAACACAACTCCTATCTCAGTGTTAATAGATACATGGAAAAATCTGGAAGCTGCATTATCAGTGTCAACAAAATTATGAGAATGCTGGTATTTTTTTTTAAGATTTATATATTTATTTATTTGAGAGAGAGACAGACAGAGCATGGTGCGGGGGTGGGGGGGATCCCACGTAGGCTTCCTCCCAAGTGGGGAGCCCAACGTGGGGCTTGATCCCGTGACTCTGATATCAAGAGTTGGTTGTGCAACCGACTGAGCCACCCAGGTGCCCCGAGAATGCTGATATTCTCAATGACATATTCCTTTAATGTGTCAGCCATGGCAATAAGCACAGATAACTTTTATAATTAGGAACAAAAAAAGGGAATAACAATATTTCTAAAAAGGAATATGTGTTCCGAGTAAAAATGTAGCCTATACCCAAAGGTATGAAAAAGAAAAGTCATACATAATCCTGTGATCCTGTTGACATTGTGGGCAATTTGTTTTCACATTTGTGCCTCTGCTTTGCACAATGCCAGGTTTATTTTACAAAAATGGAACCATCTCATGGAGTTGTGTCATCTTTTTATCTTTTTCATTTAATGAACATGACAGGCATCTTTCAATATCAATAAATATAGATCAGAGACTTCATTTTTAATGGTCAAATGACAGTCCATTATGTTGATAGCCACAAGGGTTATTGTCCACTAGGGAACAGACGACATCACAAATTTTCCCAGGCGCTGAGAGGGAACCAAAGGGGCCAATCGGGGGATAAGGGCGGGGTAGACTGATGGGTGGGTCTTGGGGGCGGGGCTAGGAGCCGGGGGCAGGAGGCGGTGAAACTCACCATTCATGCAGACAGTAGGCTTGGTCCCGCTCTGTACATACACAGTGTAGTGCGTGAGATGGCCCCGGAGTTGATGTCTTGGGACCTCTCCCCAGGCTATGACAGGGGTCCCTGGAGGGGCATCCTGGAGTCGCCAAAGCACCGGCCCAGCTAGGGGCACTGGGGAGAAAGCCAGTGTGTCAAGGCCAGCTAGAGTTCCAGGGGGTCACTCCATTCTCCAGCTCCACCACTTACCCAGTTCCTCTCTGAACCTCCAGACTGAGGGGGCAGGGGCCACGCCCCAAGGAGAGACTGCTGTCACCGTGATTCGGTAGGGGACCCCTCTTTCAAAATTCCCTGGTTGGTGGAGGAGAAAGACAGAGTTGGCTCTCCCTCCCCTACTCATTTTCTACTCGGTAGACGTCTTCATTTGGGTCTCCTGAAAAATTCGTTGAGATAAATATCTGGGTAACAGTAATTGTTCTGGGTGGTAACCCCACAGAACGCCAACAGGGCAGCTGGGAAGTGAAATAGGAAAAGAAAGGCCGCCAGTAAATGAGAACAAGTTCGCAATGCAGGCATTGGAAGCGCAATCCCGCTGGCGACCTCTGGGAGGCAGCAGAGAGCAGATGCCGGCGAACCAAGGAGGGAGGAAGCTGGGATATTTATCCACCAACACTTAGTAATTGGTGAAGGGCTGCCTCTGGGGCGACTTAATTCACCAGCACTTCCAGACTGCTTCTCAGATGGGCAAAATACTTCAGTGACCAGAGAAAGCCTTCAAGCCAGGAAAGACGGGTACCAGAGGCTGGGAGATGCTCAAACACCAGGCTATAGGTGGGGCCTGCACACCACCCATCATGGTGGGTGAGGGTCCTGAGGTCCCTTCACAAAACCTACTGCTGCTGCCTGGCCTTCCCCAAATGGGAAATTTCCAGAAGCAGAGCTCCTCCTTGCTTAGGAAGGACTCCGCCCTTCCTAAATGTTTCACTCAATACCTTTTCATGCTCTCCCAAGTCCTTTACACCAAGGATGGGCTCCCCAATGCCACACCCCAGCCCAGAACTCACTGTAAGCCCCCAGACCCGAGTAGCCAACAGCCCCATGGATACCTCCATTTGGATGAACATCTCCAACACAATGTATCCAAACGGATCCCCAAAATTCTGCCGCAGGACCTCCAATCAGAACCTGCCTGCTTATTTCCCTTCCTCAATTCCAACCCGGTATGGCCCTCACCCCTTCCCCGATCCATTCCCCCTGAGAGCAGGCAGAGATCACCTGTAAGCAACAGAGTCAGGGCATATCCCTCCTCTGCTCAGAACTCTCCATGGTTCCTACCTCACATAGAGCAAAAGCCCAAGTCCTTCCTGTGGCACACCAGGCCTTGCACAATTTGCACAATTGCACCTCCCCGCCCTCATCTCCTCCCACTCTCCCCCTCACTCATTCCACTCCAGCCATGCAGGCCTCCCTGCTGTTCTAACACATCAGGCACTTTCCTGTCTCTGGGCCTTTGCACTGCCTGTTCCCTCTTGCTTTTCCCTCAGACTTCCTCATAGCTCCCCCTCTCGCCTCCTTCAGGTCTTGGTTCAAATGCTGCTTTTCCAGGAAGGCCTTTTCTAAAAACCTTTCTTTCTAAAATAGCAACCTCCCTCCTTCCCTTTGCCCTGTTTTATTCTTTTTTCCCCCCAATTACATTATGGATGTACTTGTTTTGTTATTGTTTGTTTCACTGGGCTGCTCACTCCACAAGAAAGTCAGCTCCATGAGGATGGGGATGTTGCTTCGAGAGTGAGTGGTGTGATGGTTCAGGGCCTGGCTTGAGGGGCCTGAGTATCTGGTTCAAATCCTGGTTCTACCATCTATTTGCTGTGTGGCCTCGGGTCAGTTGCTTCACCTCCCTGGGCCTTTTTCTTCATCTCTACCTTGAGCACGATAATAACAGAAACTTACTTTATAAGTAAGTCTGAATACTTTAATGCTGCTGGTAAGTGCCAATAGGCAGCAGCTGCTATCACTGCACACCAGTGTCTAGAACATGGCCAGGCACACAGTGAGTGGTCAGTGAACACTGCTTGCAGAAATTAATGATATTTTAACCACAACACTCCCTCCTGTAGGTCCACGAATCAGTCTGCTGGACAGGAGCTGGGATGGAAGCCTAGGTGTCTGTCCACAGCCTCACCTGGCAACAGAGCACTGAGGTTCTCAGGGGGAAGCCGGATCCAGCGGAGGTGCTCCAGGCGATCCCCGTCTTGAACCCAGTCCACCACGTGCTCCTGCAACTCCCCAGACCCCCGCTGCCAAGTCACCAGCAGCCCTGTGCTGCCCGCAATGCTGCTGACCACCACGTCTCGGGGGGCGAGATCTGGACCTAGATGGGGGTTGGAGAAGTCTTGGCTGTTCTCTCAGGAAGTCCCTGCCTCCCTCTCCAGGGCACTGCTCCGAGGAAATTCGCAGCCTCTTACCCAGGCAGGCCAAAGAAAGGTTGGTAAGAGGCTCCCAGCTCGTGGCATTGATGGCAGACACCCCAACCCACTCGGCCAGGGCGGGGACAGAGGAGCTGCAGCAGGGAGCCGTCTTCTGGATCAGCTCCTGGCCTTCAGCCTGGAACCAAACTTTATAGCTCATCTGCACGCAGTGCCCCGGGTTCTGGGGGATGAGAGGAAGAAGGGGTTAGGATCTCCCATCTACCAGATCCACATCCTGTGTATCTCAGTGAGGGTCACCTCACAAACCAGTCAGCAGACTATTTCTGTTGGCTCCACTTTACAGATGAAGAAACTAAGTCTCGGGGAGCTCAGTGGCAAGGGTGACATTAGAATACAGTTCCAGGACCCACACTAGGGGGAACTGAGTAAGACGCTCCCCTTGGATGCAAAAGTTAAAGGGGAGGTTACCAAAAACCCAGTAACCAAGAAAAATTATATTTTAATCAATTAAAATCAAGGGCAAAGAACCCACGACAAACTAAATTTCAAGATCTGAAGTACAGACAGGATCTGACCCTGCCCTTATATGAGCCTGCCTTGCTTGCCTCATCCTAGTCTGTGTCCTGTGCAATTCTTTGGGATTTCAAAATTCCTACTGTTGTATAGAGGAAAAAATTTTGTAGATGATTATCCTGTCTAATAATGTTAACTGATCCTAGAACCAAACTCCTTTTGATGTACTAAGACAAAATCTTTGTGGGCGGCGGGGGGGGGGGACCCTGGTTTTAATGTTCACTGAATTTTTAAATATTCAGAATAGGGGCACCTGGGTGGCTCAGTGGGTTAAAGCCTCTGCCTTTGGCTCAGGTCATGAGGCCAGGGTCCTGGGATAGAGCCCTGAATCAGGGTCCTGGGATCGAGCCCCAGGGTCTCTGCTCAGCAGGGAGCCTGCTTCCCTTCCTCTCTCTCTGCCTGCCTCTCTGCCTACTTGTGATCTCTGTCTGTCAAATAAAAAAATAAAACAAAATCAGGGGCGCCTGGGTGGCTCAGTGGGTTAAGCCTCTGCCTTCAGCTCAGGTCATGGTCTCAGGGCCCTGGGATCGAGCCCCACATCGGGCTCTCTGCTCAGCAGGGAGCCTGCTTCCCTTCCTCTCTGCCTGCTGCTCTGCCTACTTGTGATCTCTCTCTCTCTCTCTCTCTCTCAAAAAAAAAAAAAAATCATTAAAAAAAAAAGATCTCCTGTCTCAATAAATATGATCTATAAAAAAAAAGTACTCAGAATACATGGGGACTTTCTAGGCAGTTTTTATGATCAATTCGCAGCACAATCTCTGTTCTTTTTTTTTTTTTTTTTTTTAATTTATTTGACAGAGACACAGTGAGAGAGGGAACACAAGCGGGGGAGTGGAAGAAGGAGAAGCAGGCTTCCCGCCAAGCAAGGAGCCCAATGCGGGGCTCGATCCCAGGACCCCGGGACCATGATCTGAGCCAGAGGCAGACGCTTAACGACTGAGCCATCCGGGCATGTCACAATCTGTTTTTTTTTTTTTAAAGATTTTATTTATTTATTTGAGAGAGAGAGACAGTGAGAGAGAGCATGAGCGAGGAGAAGGTCAGAGGGAGAAGCAGACTCCGAATGGAGCTGGGAGCCCGATGTGGGATTCGATCCTGGGACTCCGGGATCATGACCTGAGCCGAAGGCAGTCATCCAACCAACTGAGCCACCCAGGCATCCCCACAATCTGTTTTCTAATTAGAAAATTCTTTAATGTGCCCTGCATCACCTCACGCCTTTGAAATCCCTGGAAACTGGATCTATGGCCTGACATGTGGTCAACTTTGGTAAATATCCTAATTATATATGGAAGAAAGGCATATTCTGACGTTTCCTATGTAAGTCCATTAGGCTGTTTGTTAATCACCTGTTCAAGTATTCTAGATCTTCACTTGTTTTCCATCTATTATGAAATCTCTGATGGGGTATATTAAAATCTCCCACAACGGTTGTGGATTCATGTATTTCTCCTTGTAGTTCTGTCAATTTTTGCTAAATGTATTTTAAAGCCATATTATTAGGTACATACAGATTTAGTGTTCCTCTCACATTGCTGGGCTGCATAATTGCCATATGCAGTTACTTTATTTTCCCTTTCTCTTCCACAGAATATTACAATTAGAATACTTTATTACATATTCATTAAGACACGAGAAAAATGGGTTATCTATGTATTTCATTTCAGCATAGTAAAGGGGTGTTAAAGTATGTGTTATGACATAGACACTGAGGCTGTGAATTGGTGTGAGTCTCAGCTCTGCCACTAACCAGTTGTGTGGTCTGAAGCAACCTCTCTGTGTCTTTCTTTTTTTTTAAGATTTTATTTGACACAGAGAGAGAGATCACAAGTAGGCAGAGGAGAAGGCAGAGAGAGACGGGGAAGCAGGTTCCCCGCTGAGCAGGGAACCCAATGTGGGGCTCGATCCCAGGACCCCGAGATCATGACCTGAGCCGAAGGCAGAGGCTTAACTCACTGAGCCACTCAGGCGCCCCAGTGTGTCCCATTTTTCTTATCTGTAAAGTCAGTTAATATAAAGGAGCATGGAGGCTAGAACCTGGCACATAGTAAGAGGTCTGTGTTACATGTGGTTAAAATTAATATTAGACTGTGAGGCCCAAGAGGGTATGGGCTCTGTTGTTTTATTCCTTGCCATTATTTACTGTGAGCCAGGGCCTAGCAATGCCTGGAACATAGCAGATGCTCAACGGATTTGGATCAGTGAGGACGGCTGCATCATTGTCTATCATCTCCTAATGTCATTCTGACACTAGCATTCAAGCCCTGGCACACTGTGCTCTATTTTATGGAGCTGAGCCTAGTCTGGCTTTCAAACCTCTGCACCTGCTGTTCCCCCCTGCTTGGAACATCTGTACACATCTTCATGTCTCAGCTCAGATCTCCCAGAATTAGCTGACATGGGTGGAGGCTAGCTCTGTGCCCAGCACTATGCCAGGGCCTCTCTGAGCATCCCCTCCTTGGAGCCTTGGAGCAATCTCAAGAAGGCGGCACTGGAACCGCCGTCTTGTTTACACCGGTGTTATCTGGGATTTCCTGACGTGTGCAGAAAGAATGGAACCCCTCTCCATAGCTCACCTTCCACAGAAGCAGGGGTTCCTGTCTGCCTGGTGTCCCACAGAGGTTCCCAGATATCCATACATCTTTTGGAGCTGTCAAGGATGAGGAAAGGGGTTACAAATCAGAGTGGCCTAGTGGTACATACTGCCAGGAGGGAAGTCGAGGTTATAGGGGCAAGCCTGGAGATCCTCACCAGAGGGCAGTGTCTGGAAGAACAAAGTGGGGCTCCACTCGCTCCAAAGATTTTCTTCTTTTTCCATTCGGCAGCGGCCCCGCACCTCATAGCCAGTGGCCAGCTCCAGGTCCTGAATCTCGACAGGTGCCAGGGGAATGGACTTCAATTCCGGCTCCAGCTGGGGGATAGAGAGGAAAGAGCAATGAAGCCGAGGACTGAGTTGAGAGTACTTGACCCGATATGTCAGCAGACTCCAACTAGCCTGCTTTGTCCCAAACCCTGGGGTTCTCAGGACACAGAGCTTTTGTATTTGAAATTGGGACCATCCCAGGCAAGAAGAAGAGACGAACTAGCCACCCTATGGGTCATGTATAGCAGTAGGTAGTAAATTTTATCATTATCCCCATTTTACAGTTGAGGAAAACTGAGGCCCAGAGAGGGGAAGTGACTTGCCCAAGGTCACAAAGCAGATGAATGCTGGAGCTGAGAGTCATAATCGGGCAGTCAGATTCCAAAGCCTATATCTCGGCATTTCTCTGAATTGCATGAATAATCACAGTGACAACTGTCTTCCACATGGCAAAGTTTTGCAGCTGAGACTATTAGTTATCCCTAATAACCATTCTCCCCTTTTTCCTGTGGAAATGGAAGCTCTGAGTATCAGTTGGAAACGCGGCTGTCAAGAGTAAGGACTCCATTTCCCAGCCTCCCTTACAACCAGGTAAGACCATGTGACTGTGCTCTGGCCAATGAGATATGAGAGGAAATGATCCTGGTAACTTCTGGGTTGTACTAAGTACAGGGGCCGGTTCCCTAACTCCTTCTGGGGTCTCCTTGCTCTAAAGTTCTCTTCCATTTGTCTTGCTGTGTGAGCTTGCTAAGGTGCTTAACTTCTCTGAGGTTGGCTCCCCCAGCTATGAAATAAAAATCTTACAAGCATCTACTATAGGGGCCCCTGGCGGGCTCAGTCAGTGGAGTATGCGGACTCTTGGTCTTCCTGTCCTGAGTTTGAGCCCCATGGGTGGGGCAGACCTTACTTAAAATAAACAAAAATTAACATATAAATAAATAAATAAAAGCATCTACTATAAAGGGAGGTGGGGAGGGACTCATCAAGATAATCCATTCAATTAGCTTGGGACCTGATGTATACCAGGTGCTCAGAAATGTCAGCTGCCTTTATTCATTATTTTGAGGTGTTTAAACTAAACCTTGCTCCTTATCTGTAAAATGGGTAGGTATAAAATGCACCCACTTCAAAGAGTTCTTGGAAGGGTTTCATAATTTTAAGGTTAATGTAAGCTATTGGAGAACTTCTATTCATTCACAACAATGTTTGAGGACATTTACTGAGTTTCTCAAAAATTCCAAGTGGAATTTGGGATCGGGACAGCATGGAATTTTAGATTATTTGGTGGTGGGGGGTGATTTTTTTAGCTGAACAAGATGCACGTACAGGCCTTTTTGTGTGAGATGTGGACAGATCCTAAGGGCAAGTAAGGAACAGGTCCTGGGCTGGGTTTCTGATTTGGGGATAATGCCCTGGGCCCTGCCTGGAAGACAGTGAGGAAAACGGGGGGCCCTTGACACTCACCAGGGTCCAGGCCGTCCCCTGGCATCTTTGATAGTAGAACTGGCAGGCCATGACATTATGGGGTGGCCACACAGGTGGGGCCCAATGGACAGTGGCCTCCAGGGGCTCATCCTCTGAAAAGTCCACGTCAGGGTACAGCCTGGGTGCATCTGGCTTCACTGAGGAAGGGGAGGCCAGGTGCATTAAGCCAGGACTTCAGGGACCACCCACCCCACATAGAGCACACCCCCCCCCACATCCCGCCGATTACTTCGGGTTTCCAGATTCACGAAGACTGGGGGCCAGAGAGGCTGGCCTGCCTTGGTACCCCAGACAAGCAGTTCATCAGACATGGTCAGCTGTTCCCTCGGAATGGTCACCCAGCTCTGCCCGGCGGGCACTGGCACGGTCCACGTTCTTTTGGAATGGCTGTGAGGAGAGATGTGGGGATGACGGGGTGTGGGGCCAGAGCCATAATGATAACTCCTCTCCCTGGGTTCAAATCCCAGCTCTGCCACTTCAGAGCTGTGTGACCTTGAACAACTGACTTGACTTCTCTGTGCCTGTGTCCTCATCTACAAAACAAGAGTGATAGCAGGACCTGCTGAAGGGCTGGAGAGCGAGGGCAATCGATGAGACAATAAAAGGAATGTGTTTAAAACTGCACTGGCTGCCCAGTACATGTCATGCGAGCGTTGCTTACTGTGTTCATTGGCACCTGCTTATAAGTACGCCATTTGCCCTTACAGAACTATCCAGTCAGCAGATACATACTGACAGGCCCTCTCATAGAAGCTGGGGACAGGGCTGCGACCAAGGCGGGCGAGGACCCGCTCTCTGGAGCTGCTCTTCCTGTATGGGAGGCAGAATCCCTAACGTATGTAACGGATGATAACATCATCAGGCCCGTGAGGAATGAGTGCTGTTTCAGGTCAGAGATCTCTCAGACGAGACTTTTGAACAAAGGCCTGAAGGTCATGAGGGCGGAGCCATGCAGTACCTGGGGGAAAGCATTTCAGGAAAAAGCAGCCTTCCGGAGTGCAAAGGCCTTGAGGTACACTCACGACTGTGTTTGAGGAACAGCAAGGAGGAGGCCTGCACGGCAGGAGTGGAATGAGTGAGGGGGAGAGTGGGAGGAGGCGAGGGCAGCGAGGCGAAAGGCAAGCTGCAAGGCCTAGTAGGCCACAGGAAGGACTGGGGTTTTTACCCCAGTGAGGTGGGACCCCTGGAGGGCCGGAAGCAAAGCTGAGATGGGCCCTGACGCGGATGTTCACGGGCGCCCCCTGGCGGCTGTGGCGAAGAACAGACTGTGGGCTGGAAGGTGCAGGCCAGGGGCCCCAGGAGAGAAGGTGACTGACCACATGGCCCAGGTTAGCCATGGTGGATGGGGGCTGGACCAGGGTGAGTGCCCAGGAAGGAGAGCGCGTCAGATTCTGGATGATGTAGAAGGTGGAGCTAGCAAGGCTTGCTGACAGACCAGATGCGGGTGACAGTGAGCGGTGTTTAGGATATCCTGACGGATTAGATTTCCAAAGTTCAGAACAAGGCTTTCATAAAACAGCAGTAACAACAAAAACGCAGGTGCTGGTGAAGATGTGGGAAACTGCAGCCATGGTACACTGCTGGAGGGAATGCAAAATGTCACAGCTGCCGCAGAAAACAGTTTGGCAGTTCCTCAAAAAGTTAAACACAGAATTGCTATAGGACCCAGCAATTTCACTCCTAGGCACAGACCCCAAAGAATCAAAAAACAGGAACTCAAGAACTTGGCCATGCATGTTCATAACAGTGCGAGTCACAATCACCAAAAGATGAAAGCAAACCAAGTATCTATCAACAGATGAGTGGATACCCGACACGTGATAGATCCATACAGTGGAGTCTCACTTAGCCATAAAAAAGGAAGGGTGTTCTGATTCCTGCTACTATGTGGCTGGACTTCAAAAACATACTAAGTGGAAGAAGCCACACATGAAAGGCCACATTTCTTATAATTCCATTTATAGGAAATGTTCAGAACAGGCAAATCCATAGAGACAGAAAGCAGGGTGGTGCTTGTCAGGGGCTGGTAGGGGGCAGGGGGAGGAGGATGAGGAGTGGCTGCTAATGGGGATGGAACTTCCTTTTGGTGTGATGAGAATGTTCTGGAACTAGACAGAGGAGGTTGTTGCACAACACTGTGAATGTACCAAACGCCACTGAATTGTTCATTGTTTGTTTGGGTTTTTAATATTTTTTTTTTTTAAAGATTTTATTTATTTATTTGACAGAGAGAAATCACAAGTAGTCGGAGAGGCAGGCAGAGAGAGAGAGACGGAAGCAGGCTCCCTGCTGAGCAGAGAGCCCGATGCGGGACTCGATCCCAGGACCCTGAGATCATGACCTGAGCCGAAGGCAGCGGCTTAACCCACTGAGCCACCCAGGCGCCCTGGGTTTTTAATATTTTATTTATTTATCTGACAGAGAGAGAAAGGAAGAGAGCATGAGCAGGGGGAGAGGTAGAGGGAGAGGTAGAAGCAGACTCCCAGCTGAGCAGGGAGCCCGACATGGAGCTTGAGCCCAAAATGCCAGGATCATGACCTGAGCAGAAGGCAGACGCTTAACCAACTGAGCCACCCGGGCGCCCCCTGAACTGTTCATTTAAAAATGGGTTAGCTTAATGTGATGTGGATCTATCTCATTAAGAAAGGGGGAGGCCTTCTCCGACTCCTCCACCCTACACCATTTAAAACTAGGCCCCTCTGGAATGGAATGGCTGTGATGATTGCACAACAATGTGAATGTATTTGATGCCACTGAACTGAACACTAAAAATGGTTGAGAAAAAACGATGGTAAATTTTATGAGTATTTTACCATCATTAAAAACAAACAAAGAAGGGGCACCTGGATGGCTTAGTCTGTTGAGTGTCTGCCTTAGGCTTGGGTCATGATCCCAGGGTCCTGCATTGGGCCCCTGCTTCTCCCTCTGCCTGCAGCTCCCCCTGCTTGGGCGCTCTCTCTCTCTCTGACAAATATATAGATAAAATCTATTTTTAAAACTCCCCAAAAACAAAAAACAAAAACCAGGTGCCTGGCTGGCTCAGTTGGTCAAGCGTCTGCCTTTGGCTCAGGTCATGATCCCAGGGTCCTGGGATTTAGCCCTGCATGGGGCTCCCTGCTCAGTGGGGAGCCTGCTTCTCTCTCTCTCTCTCTGTGTGCTTGCTCACCCTCTATTTCTCTCTCTCTCTCTCTCTCTCTCTCTCTCAAATAAATAAATAAATAAATAAAAACCAACCCACCCACCCCACTGTGGTTCCCACCTTTCAATGCCCCTTTTACTCCTCCCTCAAGTAGCCACATGTGAAACAAATTCGAGTTTGCAGCTGTGCTTCATCATGAGGGAACCTAGGTCTCCCCTTGACTCCATGAGGGCCAGGCTCCACGAGGGACAGGCTTTCTGACTGCCTCTTTCTTTGCTGCATCCCTGGCACCAGACCAAATTACCTTTCTATACCCTCAGAGAAGTTAGGTTACTTGCCTAAGGTCACACAGCAATAAAAAAAAAAAACCACCTTCTAATTATTAAGCAATTTCTCTTTGCTGATGCCTAATTCATTGAACCCTCTGAACCAACGCTGGGAGGCAGGTTCTTTATCATCATCTTTTGACGGGGGTGGGGGGGGTGGGGGGTGTTGGTGACTGGTCTAGGGTCACACAAGGAAATGCTGAAACTTGGAATCAAGGGCTTGCGAGGGGGAGGGCTACGGAGCAGAACTATTGGAGTGCTCTCAACCCGAGTATGCTAGGACCTGAGCGGCCACCCTCTAAAGCGTCAGTTTCCCCACGTCAGCCGGTTGTACTCACTACTTCTGGCTCTGGAGGTGCAGCGTGGAGGGTGCTCCCAGGTCCCCAAGAGCTTCCCACGAGCAGTTCAGATCGCCCAAAGGTCCAACTCCATAGCACTGCAGTGGCCCAGGGCTGTCTGGAGAGGGAGGCGGGGGTGGGGGTGGGGGCGCGCAGGGAGTCCGAGGGAAAGGGCTCAATGCCCCCATCCTGCACATCCCAGAACCTGAATTTCCCCCGACTTCTGCCAATGGTGCAGGGCGATCCGGGGGTCCCTTCCCGGCGAGAGCAGCAGGAAGGGGGCGATGGATACCCCTCCTCAGTCTTTGGGCATAACTCCTCCCCTCCCTCTGCCAGCCACATCCTGTTACCACCCCTAGAGCCTCCACCCCACCCGTGGGCCTCGGGCTCCCACCTCGCGGCCGACCCCCCACCCTCGACCCCGTTCGCCAACTCGTCTCTCCGCCCGGTCCCTGCCCGGGGAGGTGCAGAGGGGCATCTGCCCCTCCGGGGTTCGTTCCGCAAACTTGCGGTGCACGCGGAGGCTCGGCGCTCTCGCGGCGATCGCGGCGGCAGGGCGCCTGACACAACTCACCCCGGGACCGAGTCCGGTGGCCCAGCAGCAACAGCAGGGGCAGCAGCACCAGCTTCGGCCACGGCCCGAAGAGGGGGGCCCGGGGCCCCCGCATGGCGCCCCACCGCGCGCCCCCGAGTCCTGCCCGGCCCTGCCCGGCCCAGCGCGGCCGCGCCGCCCGCCTGGCTCTCCCGCCCCACCAGCGAGCGGCGAAGGGAAGCGTCGCTCAGCTCCCAGCCGCCTCCGCACCTTGCGCTCCGGGACCCCGCCCCTTCCCTCCCAGGCGGAAAGTCCCCCGCCGCGCCGGCTGCGGCCGCGGAAGGGGAGGGGGGACGGCCCGGGGCTCGCTGCAGGGCGCCGCCGAGCACTGCCGAGACGAGCGCGGCATCCTCCCTCCCCGTGACACACACAGGCACGCCGCCGCAAAGTCCTTTGGAACTTTTATTTTGGGGGTTGAAGAAGGTTCTGATCCGTCCTCCCACCCAGACTCCCACCCCAGGATGTGAAGGAACCCAGGGCTCCCACCACCAGCTCTAGGGTGTCCAGCAGGTGGACGGGGAGGGGTAGGAAGGCAGGGTGAAAGGAGTGGGCATCGGCTGGGATCTGGAGCAGGAGCATAATTTCCTCTGGTCAGGAGACGGTGGCCACAGTTGGGGCAAGAGAATCAGTGTGGGCAAAGGTCTGGATGGGGGTAGATCGGTTGGGGTAGAGTCGGGGCACCACAGCAGCAGAGAACAGTGCAGGCTAGGCAAAGAGGTGATATGGCCTGGGGAGAGGTCAGGGGTCAGGGTCAGAGGTTCCCATTTGGCCAGGTAGGTGCAGTTTGCTCAGGGTCAGGATAGGCTGGTCAAAGGTCAGGGTCATTTAGGGGTGACTGTGTCCAAGTGCAAGCACCTGACCTGACTTGCTGATGAATGAATGCATGAGAGGCCAGAGGTGGGTGCCCTGCTGGACCCAGGGCCCCTGGCCGCCAGGTCTCTGGTCTAGCAGAGGCTGCTGATGTCACTCTTACTGCACCCCCACTTGCAGCAGCTGCTGGAGAGACCTGCCACTACATCGCGGCCACCGCGCAGAGCCCCCGGAGCTCCCTGCCAGCCGGGTTCGCTCCCATAGAAAGCCAGTGGGTTCTTGGTCCGGGCCAACCACTCGCTGGAGGCTACTGCCTCATCCCCCTCACTGTCTGTGTCCGAGTCTGCATCTGGGAAGTGGGAAGATGAAAAGAGTTAGTGCTTGGGACTCAGCTTCTGTCAAACGCACAGTCTGGCTGGCCTAGCTACTTGGATTCTTGTGATGCAGCCTCACAGCCCAAAGTTTTATTCTATTCAGGCCTGGGTTCCAGGTTTGATGGGCAAATTATTCAACCTCACCGAGCTTGCCTTTCCTCTCTTGCCATTTCTCTTCTCCTACTCTTTATTTATTGAGAAGCTGATGGTTAAGAACATATGTTTTGGGGGGCACCTGGATGGCTCCCATCGGTTAAGCATCCAGCTCTTGATTCTGGCTCAGGTCATGATCTCAGGGTCATGGGTCAAGCCTCACTCGGTGAAGTGGGGCGTCTCCTTGAGGATTCTGTCTCTCCCTCCAGATCTGCTCCTCCCCCCAACTCAGGCTAGTTCTCTCTCTCTCTCTAAGATCAATAAATAAATCTAAATTTAAAAAATAATAAAATGGGGTGCTTAAAAAAAAAAAAAGAACGCGTGTTTGGGAGCAGAGCTAAGCACCCATCCAGTCTCTCTGAGTTACAATCCTGAGCAAATGAATTTACTTCTCTGACTCTCGGTTTCCTCTGCAAAGTGGGGGTAGTAGTAACTCCTGTCTTCTAGAGTTTTATATGGAGTAGATGAGATCATTAATACCCATAGAAAAGCCCCGAACAGTGTCTGGCATATGAGAAGCACTCAAAAATAGCACTGATCATTTATTGAGCACCTACTGTGTGCCAGACACTACTTTAAAGGATTTAGTGGATTAACTCTTTTATTCCTCACAACCCCATGAGGTGGGTACAGCTGTTATCATCCCCAGTTTCCAGACGAGAACCCCGAGACACCATCTGGTGGACTATCTTACACAAGAAAACCCAGCTATGAAGTTGTAGGGCTGTTACTTGAACCCAGGCAGTGTGTCTTCCAGCTCCACGCCCCCCGCTTGAGCTCTGACAGAGACCCCCCACCCGGTTTAGATGGTGTCCGTATCTGCTTTGGACTCAGTGTCGTCACTTAACCATCCTGGGAGATTTACAGACTGTGCCTCCTATTTTCAGATAAAAGGGGCTCCGAGAGGGTAATCAACTCGTTAGGAGAGTCACCTGCTAGGTGGCAAAATCTGGCCTTGTGTAGCCCCCTGCTATCTTCCTCAGAGGCTAGAAGGCACTTCAATGTGGTTTTCTAAATGGCGTCTCACCTCACACTCCCATCCCCCATCCTAGGAGTTGTGCAAGCAGCAGCCTTCTTCCTTAAGGTAGGCTCACACTGGGCAGGTGCTCCAGAAATAGCAGTGAGTTCTGTGATGACTAGAGGGTGTGGATGGCTTGCCTCCCCGATCCCAGCTCTGCTAACTGGCTCCCCTCACCTCTGCTCAGCTTTGAGTTTCCCCAGTTGCATGTAGTAGGACAGGACCCTTCTGCCCCGTCCCTGGCTCTTTGGACCATCCCGTGTTCCATCCACTGTCCACCCACCCCCTGCCCCCACACCCTCCTTTCGCAGCCTCACCTGTAGCTTCAGAGGCCAGGATGTCCGACCGTCTCCACCGGGAGCCCCCGCAGGTGAAGATGACTGCCCGGATGAATTCCCTGCCGCAGAGCTTCACCCCGTATGGTGATGCTCGGGCCTCAGACGTCAGCCACAGCTCCCCAGCCAGCACCCACACAGTTAGCAGCAGCAGCAGCAGCGGGCGCTTGGCCATGCTGGACAGGACACCTGTGACTCTGGGGCACAGCGAGGCACTTCCCTGGGTGTCTGTGTCTTTGCTGCCTCCTGGCCCCCCAATTTATACATCCTGGCTCCCCCCACCCGTCATGGAGAAGGCAAGTGACCTCCTTTATCTCCTTCAGCAGAGGGGATGCGGGCATGGCCCCCCCACCCCGACCTTTCCCGTTTCCAGGACCGAGCGATAACCTTTAACCATGGATGGAGTGACGTGGTCTAGCTCACTGTCATCTTCAACGGAGAGGGCGAGAAGGTCTCAGTTCAGCAGAGACCAGGAATCCAGACCCCACCACACTGGAAGACAGGACACAGCCAGACACCCCCCCCCCCCCAATAGGGCAGGACCTCCTCTATGAATAATATCAACAATGATAATGAGCATTTCCAAAGTATGGGCTGTGCTGCAAGGCCAGGCACCTCTCAAAGTATTTTATATCTATTCGATTCTCCCAATAACCTCTGATATGGTTCTCAAATTTGAGCAAGCCTCATAATCTCCTGGAGGGCTTGTTAAAACCCTATTTTAAAAGAGGGCTTTAACCTCTTGGGCCCTATTTACAGAGCATCTGAGAATCTGCATTTGCAACACATTTCCAGTCCTTGCTTGTGCTGTGGTGGTCCAGAAACCATGCTTTTGAGAGCCACTGGACTCGGAGATTAGGATTAAGATTATTCCCATATTACAGGCAAGGAAACCGAGGCACAGAGTGGTGCTAGAAGGTGCCCAGGCTCAGCTAGTAAGGAGGACAGGGAGTGGAGATGCAGATTCCAAAAGAGCCATCTGGCTCCAGAATCCATGCCCTCTAACGGAAAGTTTTAAGGATTAAAAAATACTATTATGGAGACAGAGTTTCAATTTTGCAAGATGAAAAGAGTTCTAGAGATGGATGGTGAATGTGCTTGATGTCACTGGGTTTTAAAAATGGTTAAGATGGCAAATTTTATGTGTATTTCTACCACAATTAAAAAATAATAATTTTGGGGTGCCTGGGTGGCTCAATTGTTAAGCATCTGCCTTCGGCTCAGGTCATGATCCCAGGGTCTGGGATTAGAGCCCTGCATTGGGCTCCCTGCTCAGTGAAGCCTGCTTCTACCTCTCTCTATGCCCTTGCTTGTGTTCCCTCCCTTGCTGTGTCTCTCTTTGTCAAATAAATAAATAAAATCTTTTTTAAAAAAATTTTAAAAATGATAATAATAATTTTTAAATGCTTAATTAATATACATAGAGAAGCTGTGATGTGCTGGGAAACGTTTACAACTGGGTTCTCCAGACCGAAAAAAAAAAAAAGACACTGATTTGTAGCAGTTGTTGATTTCTGGTCAATTTCAAGCTATCAATGGGATGTCAGTGTGGTCACCAAAGTCCTGAAAAGTTAACCATCAGTTCTCACAGGTTGGAGTCAGCTGGCTCCAGGACACCACAAGAACGTAAAATTTAAGGAATCATAAACAGGACACCCACGATAGCATCACTCAGGTCCGGAAGTAGGAAGTGGCCAGGAGCATAGATACCCCCTGCTGCGTATCCTCTCTGCTCACAACCCCGCCCTCTCCCCAGAGGTAGCCACCATCCTGCCATCAGTCATCACTACTTTGCTTTTCGGTACAATTCTAACACTCACAGGGGGGTGTTACCTGAGACAGATAGTTCTTTGTTTCTTTTTCTTTCCTTTTTTGATTTCCTTTTGTAGTCTAACAATTTGAACTTTTGATCAAAGTGGGACTACACCTAAGGAAAAATGCACCCATCATAAGGGGACACCTGGAAGAATTTTCACAAACCAAACAGACTTTGAAACCATGACTCGGGGCCAGAAAACATTTCCAGCCTCCCACCAAGACAGAGGAATTAATCTTGACCTTTTGGAAAGGGAGCATTTTAGAAGAATTTGTGGACATAGGTTAAAAGTGTAGTAATTGAGAAATGTTTGGGATGAAACATTTTAAGGCTATGAGAAGATTCTGTTTCCCTTAATTTTATTATTATTTATTTTTTTTAAAGAATTTATTTATTTATTTGAGAGAAAGAAACAGAGAGAGCATGAGCGAGGAGAAGGTCAGAGGGAGAAGCAGACTCCCCATGCAGCTGGGAGCCCGATGCGGGACTCGATCCCGGGACTCCGGGATCATGACCTGAGCCAAAGGCAGTCGTCCAACCAACTGAGCCACCCAGGCGTCCCAATTTTATTATTTTTTAAAGATTTTTAAAAATTGATGTATTTGACACACAGAGAGAGAGAGAGAGAAAGAGAGAGATCACAAGTAGGCAGAGAGGCTGGCAACGAGAGAGGGGGAGCAGGCTCCCCGCTGAGCAGAGAGCCTGATGCGGGGCTCCATCCCAGGACCCTGGCATCATGACCTGAGCCGAAGGCAGAGGCTTTAACCCACTGAGCCACCCAGGTGCCTCTATTTTATTATTTTTTAAAGAGTTAATTTTTTTTTTCTTTTAAGAGAGAGAGAGAGTTCACAGGCACAGTGGGGAGGGAGGAGGCACAGAGGTTGAGGGAGGGAGAGAGGACCCCAAGCAGATTCCCCGATGAGTGGGAACCTGACACATCTGGATCCCACAACCCTAAGATCATGACCTGAGCTGAAATCAAGAAGCAGACCTTTAACGTACTTCCCCACCCAGGCGTCCCAATCCCATTTCCATTTAAAGTCTACCCACTGATTTTAGCATTCTGAGGGGATCGTGTGTATAGAAATTATTCCCATGGTGTCCGTTTGGTTTATTAGTAATTTTCCATTGCCCCATTCCTTCTACATGTACCATTATTTATGATTTGGACTTCTGGAAGGAAGAGATGTTCTGTCTCCAGTTATTTGTTTATCCAGTCATTTATTTATGCCAGTATGGACTTGTAAACAGTTATTGTATCCTTTGGATTATAATGCAACACTATTGTTATTTATTTTGTTGCCCAAATTGTTCCAGCTGTGGCCACTGGGAGCTCTTTCAATTGTCCCTTGCTCTAAGCATTTCATTTCATGCAATGTCCTTTTGACATGACTCCATAGTATTTGTCTGATTTTGTTTTTTAGATTTTTAGTGCTTCTTATTGTCTGGCACAATGAGAAATATGGGCCTTGCTTTGTGTTTTCCCTGTCCCAGTCCTAGCTAGAATCAGCCACTTTCCCAAAGAGTCTGGATTCCCTTTATTGGAGAATGGCACTGAAATGTCAAGATTGGGGTGCTGGCTGTGCTCATCACTACTGGGGATGGGGGATGGGGTGGGCAGAGCATTGTTTCTAGGTCCTCTCAGCTAATAGTGTTCTTTTTTTTTTTTTTTTTTTTTTTTTTTTAATATTGAGGTGGGGAGCTCCTGGGTGGCTCAGTTAGTTAAGCATCTGCCTTCAGCTCAGGTCCTGATCACGGGATCTTGGGATCAAGTCCTGCATCAGGTTTCCTGTTCAGCGGGGAGTCTGCTCCTCTCTCTCTCTCTCTGCTCCTCCCCCCCCTGGCCTGTGCTCTCTCCTCTCTCAATCACTCGCTCTCTCAATTGAATAAATAAAATATATATTTTTAAAAAGATTTTATTTATTTATTTGACAGAGATTAGAAGTAGGCAGAGAAGCAGGCAGAGAGAGAGAGGAGGAAGCAGGCTCCCTGCCGAGCAGAGAGCCCGATGTGGGGCTTGATCCCAGGACCCTAGGATCACGACCTGAGCCAAAGGCAGAGGCCCCAACCCACTGAGCCACCCAGGCACCCCAATAAATAAAATATTTTAAAAAATAAAAATAAGGGACGTCTGGGTGGCTCAGTTGCCTTCTGCTCAGGTTGTAATCTCAGGGTCCTGGGACTGAGTCCCATGTCACATTCCTTGGTCAGCAGGGATCCTGCTTCTCCCTCTACCTGCCACTCCCCCTGTTTGTGCTCACTCTCTCTGACAAATAAATAAATAAAACCTTTAAAAAATAAAAATATTAAAAATACTGGGGTAAGGGCACCTGGGTGGCTCAGTGGGTTAAGTGTCTAACTCTTGGTTTAAGTTCTGGTCATGATCTCAGGGTCATGAGATAGAGCCCCACTTTGGGGAGTTCAGCAAGGAGTCTGCTTGTCCCTCTCCCTCTGCTTCTCCCCCTGCTTGTGCATGCTCTTTCTCTCAAATAAATAAAATCTAAATAAAATAAAATATTGGGGTAAAATTCCTATACATCAAATTAACCACTTCAGTGCCATTTGTACACATGTGTTTATTTTTTTTAAGATTTTTAATTTTTTTTATTATTTCATTTGACAGAGAGATCACAAGTAGGCAGAGAGGTAGGCAGAGAGAGAGGATGGGAAGCAGGCCCCCTGCTGAGCAGAGAGCCCGATGTGGGACTTGATCCCAGGACCCTGAGATCATGACCTGAGCTGAAGGCAGCAGCTTAACCCACTGAGCCACCCACGCGCCCTGCATGCATGTGTTTATAGCAGCACTATTCACAACAGCCAGAAAGCAGAAATGACCCAAATTCCCATCAACAGATGAGTGGGTAAACCAGATGTGGTAGACCCACACAATGGAATACGAGTCAGTCATGACAAGGAATGAAGTTCTTGTTTTTAAAAAATATTTTATTAATTTACTTGACAGAGAGAGCACAAGCCAAGAGAGAAGCAGGCTTCCCACTGAGGAGGGACCCCTATGTGGGGCTCAATGATTATGACCTGAACTGAAGGCAATCGCTTAACCAACTGAGCCATCCAGGTCCCCCTAAAAGGAATAACGTTCTGATAATGTTGTTTTTTAAATAAGATCTTAAAAGATTTTATTTTAGTATTTGACAGACAGAGATCAGAAGTAGGCAGAGAGGCAGGCAGAGGGAGAGGAGGAAGCAGGCTCCCCGCTGAGCAGAGAGCCCAATGCGGGGCTCAATCCCAGGACCCCGAGATCATGACCTGAGCTGAAGGCAGAGGTTTTAACCCACTGAGCCACCCCGATGTCCCCTGATAATGTTGTAATGTGGATGAACCCTGAAAACAGTACATCTAGAGAAAGAAGCCAGAGCCAGAAGGTCCCATATTACATGATTCCGTTGATCTAAAATGACCCAAAACAGGCACATCCATAGAGACAGAAAGCCCACTGGTGGTTGCCAGTGGAGCTTGGGAGGAGGACAGAATGGGGAGTAATCACCACTGGGTATAACTTGGGGGGTGAAGATGTTTTGGACAGAGGTAGTGTGGGTACAACATCGTGAATATACTCTACGTGACCGAATTGTTCGCTTTAACACAGTTAATTTTATGTTATCAATTTCAGCCCAACTTAAACAAACAACAGTAGGGGCTCTGGGGAAGGGCTGCGCTGGGCTGTAACTCCATCTCTGCCTCTTTCCTGCTGGGTGACCACAGGCAAGTCACTTAACCTCTCTCTCCCTTGGTTTTCTCAATGAATCAATGAGACCATCTTAAAACCCTCTGTGGCAGGCAGTAAGTGCTGTTTAAATGTCATTTCTACCTGACACGTACCCTTTGGATTCGAAGTTTATTCCGCTGTCCTTTTCTTTATGACAAACTCCTGGCCTCGTCTGCCCTTTGTGGTGTCTTGGGCCAAGGCGATGCGCCAGAAGGCAGGAGTCATATCTGATCGTACTGCTTTGAAAGGGCTGATGAATAATAGACTCCCCTCCACCTCCTCTTCTCCTGGAGACCCTCCAGAGATGTACCCTCCTGCCCTTTTCTCCATATCCCCAGTGCCTAGCTCACAGGCTGGGAAAGGTCACGCCAGGACGTAATGGCGGCTTGTCTGATTGTGACGGACTGGCTCAGAATGGGAAGGTTGTTTTGTGCCTCACACAGAGTCCGAGTTTTGAGCCCAATAGAGCTGCATTCAAATTCCAGCTCCCAGGGGGCCTGGGTGGCTCAGTGGGTTAAGCCTCTTGCCTTTGTCTTGGGTCACGGTCTCAGGGTCCTGGGATCGAATCCCACATCGGGCTCTCTGCTCAACAGGAAGCCTGCTTCCTCCTCTCTTTGCCTGCCTCTCTGCCTACTTGTGATCTCTCTCTGTCAAATAAATAAATAAAATCTTAAAAAGAAATTCCAGGGGCACCTAGGTGGCTCAATGGGTTAAAGCCTCTGCTTTTGGCTCAGGTCATGATCCCAGGGTCCTGGGTTCAAGCCATGCAACGGGCTCTCTGCTCAGCAGGGAGCCTGTTTCCCCTCCTCTCTCTCTGCCTGCCTCTCTGCCTACTTGTGATCTCTGTCAAATAAATAAATAAAATCTTTAAAAAAAAATTCCAGTTCCCCTGTGACCTTGAGCCAGGCATGACACCTCTCTGAGTTCATTGGGAAGATGGAGTTAATAAGCATATGTCCTTCATGGGCCTGTTCGGGGACTTCAGTGACATTTTGCAAAGCGCTCAGCTCCACGCATAGCACACACTGAAATGCAGTGGATTGCATGTGACCGGCAGAAAGATAGCTCTGTCTGCTCACCCTCGGGAACTTGAAACATGATATTATTTGGGAAAAGGGTCTTTGCATATGTAATTAAGGACTTAGAGATGAGATCCTCCTGGATTATCTGGTTGGACCCTAAATCCAAGGACAGGTGCTGAAGACAAACAGAAGAGACAAGGCCATGGGAAGACAGAGGCAGAGATTGGAATGATGTACATGAAGAAGCCAAGTCATGTCTGGAGCCACCAGAGGCTGGAAGAGACATGGAAGGATCTTGCCCTAGAGATGGAGGGAGCATGGCCTTGCTAACAGCTTGATTTCAGACTTCTAGGCTCTAGAACTGTAAGAGAATAAATTTCTGTTTTTGTAAGCCACCCAATACAGTGGCAAACTGTAACAGCAGCTGTAGGAAACTAATACAGAAGAATCGGGGGGTGCCTGGGTGGCTCAGTCGGTGGAACATCTGCCTTTGGCTCAAGTTATGATGTTGGGGTCCTGGGATTGAGCCCTGCACTGGGCTCCCTGCCCAGTGGGGAGTCTGTTTCTCTCTTTCCCTCTGTACTCAGGCTCATGCTCTCTCTCTCATGCTCTCGCTATCCCAAATAAATGGATAAAATCTTAAAAAAAAAAAAAAAAAGAAGAAGAAGAAGAAGAATCTGGAAATGTTATATGCTCCCAATATTATTATTATTATTTTCATCATCATTGTTTTCAGTCAGCATAAAAATGCACCCAACTTTTACTAATCCCAAACAAAGCCACTCTCTCCAAAGTTCTTAACTAATCCTATTTCTGAATGGTCAGTACATTCTGGTGCATCAAGAAACAAAAAGTGTGGGGCTCCTGGGCGGCTTAGTTATTAATCGTCTGCCTTAGGCTCAGGTCATGATCCCAGAGTCCTGGGATCAAGCCCAGCACTAGGCTCCCTGCTTGGCGGGAAGCCTGCTTCTCCCTCTCCCAGTTCCTCTGCTCGTGTTCCTACTCTCGCTGTATCTCTCTCTGTCAGATAAATAAACAAAATCTTAAAAAAAAAAAAAAAGAAACAAAAAGTATAAGAATGTAACTCTATTTTTTTTTTAAAGACTTTATTTATTTATTTGACAGAGAGAGACCACAAGTAGGCAGAGAGGCAGGCAGAGATGGAGGGAAGCAGGCTCCCTGCTGAGCAGAGAGCCTGATATGGGGCTTGATCCCAGGTCCCTGAGATCATGACCTGAGCCGAAGGCAGAGGCCTAACCCACTGAGCCACCCAGGTGCCCACAAAAAGTATAAGAATGTTTAGCTGCAATATCTCCTTCCCAATCTCAGACCCTTCCTTTCCCCTCCAGGTAACCCACTGCTCTTGATTTCCTGAGTATCTTTCTTTCCTTCTTCTTCTTAAAAAAAAAAAAAATTTATTTATTTATATTAATAAATTATTATTTTTTAATATATTTATCTGACAGAGAAAAAGAACATAAGTAGGAGGAGAAGCAAAGGGAGAGGGACACACTGACTCCCCACTGAGCAGGGAGCCCCACACAGGACTTGATCCCAGGACCCTGAGATCATGACATGAGCCTAGGTCAGATGCTTAACTAACTGAGCCACCCAGGGGTTCCAGATTTATTTGTTTATTTATTTATTTTTTAAGATTTTATTTATTTATTTGAGAGAGAGAGATCACAAGTAGGCAGAGAGGCAGGCAGAGAAAGAGGGGGAAGTAGGCTCCCCACTGAGCAGGGAGCCTGATGAGGGACTTGATCCCAGGACTCCGAGATCATGACCTGAGCCGAAGGCAGAGGCTTACCCCACTGAGCCACGCAGGGGTCCCTGATTTATTTATTTTATTTTATTTTATTTTATTTTATTTTATTTTTTTTTAAAGATTTTATTTATTTATTTGACAGACAGAGATCACAAGTAGGCAGAGAGGCAGGCAGAGAGAGAGGAGGAAGCAGGCTCCCCGCTGAGCAGAGAGCCCGATGCGGGACTCGATCCCAGGACCCTGAGATCATGACCTGAGCCGAAGGCAGAGGCTTAACCCACTGAGCCACCCAGGCGCCCTGATTTATTTATTTTAGAGAGACAGAGACAGAATGCTCATGTGGAGGGAGAGGCAGAAGGAAAAGGAGAGAGAGAATTCTCAAGCAGACTCCTTGTTGAGCTCGAAGCCAGATGTGGGGCTCAGTCCCCAAACCCCGAGATCATTATCTGGGCTGAATTCAAGAGTCAGCTGCTTAACCAACTGGGCTACCCAGGCACCCCCTGATTATCTTTTCAGAATTTCTATGCACCTGTACAAACAAATATGAATATAAGTTCTTATCCGCCCCCTACACGCACACCTGTCTTTACATAAAAGGGAGCATTTAAAATTGTTTATTGTTGTAAAATATGCATAACATAAAATATATCACTTTAACCCATTTTAAGTGTCTCATTCAGTAGCATTAAATACATCACATGTATAGTGTGCAGCCGTCACCACCATCCATCTTCAGAGCTCTTCGTCTTCCCAAACTGAAACTCTGTCCCCACTAAATACTAACTCCCCATTTCCCCCACACTTCCGCTCAGCCCCTGATGCCCGCCATCTACCCTTTCTGTCTCTGGGTTTGCCTATTCTATTTCCCTTGTGTAAGTAGACTCATACGGTATTTGTCCTTTAGAGTCTGTCTTCTTGCAGTTAGGACAATGTTTTTGAGTTCATCCACGTGCAATTTCAATCCAAGGTAGCTTGTTTCACACACTCTGCTACACCTTGCTTCCCCCACCCCCTGGCCACTTAATAAATGCAGGAGATCTCCTCTTATCAAAATTCTCTTCAGGGGCACCTGGATGGCTCAGTCAGTTCAGCATCCAACCCTTGATTTTGGCTCAGGTCATGAGCTTAGGGTTGTACCTAAGTCAGTACTCTACCTTTTGGCTCAGTACCTGAGCTTAGGGTTGTACCTGGTTGTACCCTGTATCCGGGTCCACGCTGGTCCTACTTAAGATTCTCTCTCTTCCTCTCCCTCTGCTCCTCCCCGACTTCTAAAAAAATAAATAAATAAAACTCTCTCTGTACACTTTGTTATTTTTCTACAGCTACATAGTATTCTGCTGTGTGGATGCCCCCTCATTAATTTCACTCCCAGAGATGGACATTTTCCCATCCATTTGTTTTTAAGCTAACACTGCAGTGAAAAACTTTGTAGACACATCAGTGCACACATATGCGAGTGTATCAGTGGAAAAATTCCCCAGTGTGAGATTTCGGGCTTGAAGAATATATGTATTTGTGCTTTTAAAAAATCTCATTTATTTTTTATTTTTACTTATTAAAAAAATTTTATCTATCTATTTGAGGGAGACAAAGAGAGAAAATGTGGGAGTGGGGGGGTCAGAGGGAGAAGCAGACTCCCCATTGAGCATGGAGCCAGACACGGAGCTTGATCTGGAACCCCAGGACCACAGCCTGAGCCAAAGGCAGTTGCTTAACCAACTGAGCCACTCAGGAGCACTGTGCTTTTTTTTTTTTTTTTTTTTAAAGATTTATTTATTTATTTGAGAGGGTGAGAGCAAGGGGAGGGGTAGAGGCAGAGAGAGAATCTCAACCAGACCCCTTGCTGACCTTGGAGCCCAAAGTGGGGCTCGACCTCATGACCCTGAGAGCATGACCTGAGCTGAAATCAAGAGTCCAAGGCTTTACTGACTGAGCCGTTCAGTCGCCCCTGTGCATTTGTACTTTTTATAGACATTTCAAATTTTCCCTTTGGGGGATAGATTAATTCACACTCCCTCTGGCAACTAATGAGACTTTTGTTTCTCTATAGCCTCCTTGACAGAATGTATCAACCTTTGGATTTTTGCCAGTATAAAGGATGGAAAATGGTATGTCAGAACGGAGAATATTTACATTTCTCTTCCACAAGTGGCGTGAAACATATTCCATATGTTCCAGAACTATTATAATGTTCTCTTTCCTCTCTGGCCACCTTCTTTATCCATTATTTTTTGGGTTGTTGATCTTTTTCTTCTTGATTTCGAGGGGTTCTTTATATATGAAGGAGATTTACTGTCTGGTTGTAAGATGCATTGTAAATATTTTTCCCAATTTGCCCTTTCTCCAAACTTTTATATTAATTAACACTAACATTTTTTAAGGATTTGATGGGTGCCTGGTTTTGTGCTAGGTGTTTTAAACACACTATTTCATTTCAACCTTATGACAGCATTTTTCATCTCTAAATACCATAGCATGCCCTTCTGGAAAATAAGGACATTTACACAAAGACAAATGTACAATCATTATTCACTATCGTCTTATACCACACACATATTCAAGTTTTCCTGGGTCTCTGAAACATCTTTTCGGGATTGATTTAGAGCATCCCAGGTCAATAGAACTTTCTACAATCATGGGAGTGTTCTATATCTGTGCTTTCCAACATGGTAGCCACAGGGTACATGTGGTTATTGGGTGCTTGAAATGAGTTCGGGAGGAATAAGGAACTAAATTGTTCATTGCGTTTTTACTTTAGTTACTTTTAGTTTTAATAACCACATGGAAAATCATAGGTCAATATCCCTGATGAATACAGGTGCAAAGATCCTCACCAAAATATTAGTGAACCAAACTCAACAATACATTTAAAGGATCACACACCATGAATAAGAGGGATTTATTCCAGGGAAGCTAGAATGGCTCAGTATCTGCAAATCATGTGATACACCACATTAACAAAATGATAAAAGTCATATGATCATCTCTATAGATGCAGAAAAGCATTTGACAAAATTCAATATATTTTCATGATGAAAACTCTCAACAGACTGGGCATAGAGGGAAAATAGTTCAACATGATAAAGGCCATCTTTGACAAGCCCACAGCAGACATCATACTCACTGGTGAAACACTGGAAGCTTGTCTTCTAACATAGGAACAAGAGAAGGGTACCTGTTGCCATTACTTTTATTCAACACAGTACTGGAAATGTTAGCCAGAGCAATTTGGCAAGAGAGGGAGGGTGCTCCTGGCATCTCATGGTGGCCAGGATACTGCCCAGAATCCTATGATGCAGAGGACAGTCCCTCGCCACAAAGAGCAGTTTAGCCCTGGAAAATCCCCACTCCTTTTTTCCGGGACTGACTTATTGAAGAGACCCCCCCCCCCCCCGCTCTGGATTTATCTGTTGCTTCCTGATGTTTTCTTTTGCTTTTTTTTTTTTTTTTGGTTTTGTCTTAAGATTTTATTTATTTTAGAGGAGCAGGGAGGGGCAGAGGGAGAGGGATGAATAATCTCAAACTCCTTGCTGAGCTCAGAGCCAGACAAGGGGCTAGATCCCATGACCCCCAGATCATGACCAGAACCAAAACCAAGAGTCAGATGCCCTATAGACTGAGCCACCCAGGGACCCCTGATGTGGACATTTGTCTCTATTCTTTCCATTTTGTGCAAACTGGATGTTAGGTTGAAAGACTTAATCAGAGTCAGGTTTAACATTTTGGCAAGATGTGTCATAGGGGAAATTGTGAACTTACTTCTGAGGCCACAGGTCCCTTTCCTGTGGTGCAGAGCTTCATTGCAACTAACGCTGGTGACAGTCTGGCTTCCGTGATGAAGTCCACTCTTCTACATCCAGCAAGCCACCCGGTACCCGGTGCGTGTTTTGTTTCCTATCATCCCTTCCCCTGACCCTTTATAATGCCCACTGATGATCACTGCCAAAATCAATTATTTCCTCAACTTTTGCAAAATGGAGATTTTTCTTTTTTAAAATTTTTTATTTATTTATTGGGGCGCCTGGGTGGCTTAGTGGGTTAAAGCTTCTGCCTTTGGCTCAGGTCATGATCCCAAGGTCCTGAGATTGAGCCCTGCATTGGACTCTCTGCTTGGCGTGGGGTGGGGGGCTGCTTCCCTTCCTCTCTATCTACTTGTGATTTCTGTCTGTTGAATAAATAAATAAAATCTTAAAAATATATATTTTTTTATGACAAAAATAGCGAGGGGGATCACAAGCACGGGAGAGCTGGAGAGAGAGAAGCAGACTCCCTACCAAGCAGGGAGCCTGATGTGGGGCTCACTCCCAGGACCCTGGGATCACGACTCCAGCCAAAGGCAGACGCTTAACCAACTGAGTCACCCAGGTGCTTCAGAAAATGGGGATTTTTCTAATTCTCCCATTCCTCCTAAATTTTTAAGCTGGCATTCTTCTTGGGCTGTTAGTGACCACTACAGCTAACACCGGGGAGGCAAGACCATCCTTAATCCCTTACTTTTAAGTACCAGTGTGTCTGAGGGGCGTTGGTCAAACAGCCACTTCCAATAGTATAATGTGTGTAGTACGTGTTTTTAACTTTCAAATTGGAGCATAATGTACATAAAGTGCACAGATTTTTTTAATGATTTTATTTTTATTTACTTGAGAAAGAGAGTGCGAGCAAGGGGAGGAACAGAGGGAGAGGGACAGGCACACTCCACACTGAGTGCAGAGTCCTACACAGAGCCTGATTTCACGACTCTGAGATCATGACCTGAGCTGAAATCAAAAGTCGGATGCTTAACTCACTGAGCCACCCAGGTGCCCCAAGTACATGGTCTTTGAAAGGAGCGCTCAGGGTATCTTTATATACCCATGCAAGTACTATCAGATTAAAAAAAAAAATTAGAACATTTCTAGCCCACACTGTCTTCCCTGCCACAAAGGCTTATGAATATTTGTGATTGAAGAAATAATTTTCAGGCTTGGCTGTGCCCACCTTGGGGCTTAGGGATGCCAGAAAGGTGGGGAAATGGGGGGGAGATGGAAATAGAGCTTCTAGTCCCCATTCCCCATAGGACTGGCCCTGCGACCTCCACCTGTCGCACAGCAGCTGCAGGGCTGAGTGACTCGCTCTGCCAGCTCGTTTTTATCCTGGACACCTTATGCCTGGAAGTTTCATGAATTCTTGGGGGAACTTGTCAGGGCTGGGGCTCAGCCAGTGTTTCCAGGCAGGTTGGGACTGCTGCTGCATCGCTTCTTCCTTTGAGGTTCATATCCAGGGGCATGAAAGCACATTGGAAAGTCCCAGAAAAGGAGACAGGCTGTCTGGGCTCTGCTGCCTCCAGTCCTGTGATCCCAAGGGAGCACCTTCCCCCTCTGAGATGCTGCTTGTTTACCCAGCTAGTTGGGGGTGGGGGGAATATTCCACTTTGCTGAGTTGTTGGGAGGATATCCGAGAAGTCATCTGGCTACCTGTATTTCTCTGACTTCACCTCTGACCACTTTTCTCTTTGCTCATTCTCCCCCAGCCAGATGTTTGTTCCTTTCCTGCCTGGCTTTTGCCTCTGCAGTTCCCTCCAGCTGGGTTTTATGGGGCTTGCTTCTCACTACCCACGCTCAGTTTGCTTGACCCCTCCTCTGGGGACTCAGGCTACAGCACGGACTCTCACTCCTCCCCACATCCTCTTATGGTGCTCTTATAGCCCGCAGAAACGTATCTCATGTATTAATTTCACTAATGATTGTGTCTCCCCTGGTAGAATGCAAGGTCTAAGGATCTGTCTGCTTTCTTTACTTTTACACCCCGGGCCTTGCACACAGGAAATGTGAAATTGGTTGAACCACGAAACAAGCTCGGAGATAGAGACACTTTGTCTCGTTGTCACACAGCCGAAGTCGAATTAGATCCATGGGCTCTGAGTCTTGGCTTTTATTTTCCCCACCGCTTCTGGTGGAGATGAGGGCGCAAAATTTGAAGAGCGGGGTACCAAAACCCTCACTTATCAAGATAATATTTTGGAAAATCAAAATTAAAGCCAAAAAATTCAATGATTAAAATACGTTTTTGTTTTTAAAAAAGTAAAAGACAAGATCCGATCCTGCACTTGCATGACTCACCTTACCTTAATCTCAGTCCTGGCGGATCTTACCTTTATTTGAAATTTCGGTATTTTGCTCTTCATGGATTTTTTCCCCGTTAATTTTGATACTTAAAAAATACTGGGAAAAAATAGTGGATTAGAATGTCATTTATCTTGAGTTTTGGCGCCCGAGGCGCGCTCACCCTAATCTTAACCCGCTTCTGTCTCTTCTCGCCGGCGGAAACGGAGGCGAGGAGTACGGTGTTGGGGAGCGCAATGGGGTGTGGAGCCCTGAAGGGCAACCGGAGGTCCCCCCGGAGGGGCTGGGTGCCGACCTTTGCTTATCGCCCTCGATGGAAGCCTCTAATTAAATCCACCGCCTGCGGGAGACCTTTCCCAGGGTCCTCCGCACCGCCTGCGGGGCCGAGATAGCCGCGGCTGTCCCGGCAGCTGTGACCTTTCCCGGCTGGAGAGGGCGGGGAAGCGCGAGCAGGCGCGGAGGCCGGGTCTAGACAGAGGTGGCCGCGGGTGGGGCGGCGGGGCAAGTTTGCTCAGGGGACGGGATCTGGGACCGAACCCCACCTTGGTTCCCCACGACCATCCCACCGCCAGAGGGCAATGAGGGTAGGGTAAGAGCGCCCCGTGACGTCATCGAACCCCTAGCCCGGCCCCCGCAGCTGACGTCACAGAAGAACAGGACACGTCACCATATTCCTCCCGCGACGTAAGCGCGCGATGCCAGGAACTGACCCGCCGGGGAAGCGAGCAGTCTGAAGGAAGAGCGCTTTCCTTTCTCGCCTTTTACAGTTGGTAAGGCGTTTAAAGTACGCAGAGCGGACTACCATTCCCAGTTGGCCTTGCGTAGCGCGCATGCGCACGGTTCCCAGCCAGGGAGCGCGGCAAACCTTTGGAATAGACTGACGTCCCCTTAGGGGAAACATAAGGCAGGTTTTACAGCCGCAAACCAATCCCTACCTCACAGACCCCACCCCTTTATTCTTAGGCCGCGGCTTCCTTGCGGGAGTGACGGGTTCTCCTGCCTTTGAGGGCTCAGTTTCCTTTGATGGACATGCACACCGATGAATCAGAGCTCTGAGAAGTCGAGAGTGTGTTGAAAAGCGTGACTTGGGACCAATAGTTTAGGAGCAGGACCTAGCCCCGTCCAATCACTTCTCTCGGCGCCGCCAATCACCCGGGACTCCGCCCCCGCCAGTGACGTGTGTAGGGTGGGTAGCAACAGTTGCCCCGGTGAGGGAAACGGAGGCGCCATAGCCACGGTAGTCGTGGCGACCAAGCAACCCGGCAACGCGAGTCAACAACAACAACCGCCCGGCCGACCCCCACCCCCACCCCCCCCACCCGGCCCAGGGACCCCGGCACGTTCCGTCCCCCTCCCAACATCGCCTCCGAGACCTCTGGAAAGCCCTTCTGCGGACAGAAGTAGGAAGAAGCCGAGGTAACCGGGGCGGCCCCAGGGTGGCGGGCCGGGCCAGGGACGGCGGCGGGGCCCAGGCGGCGGGTGTCGCTGTAATCATAGTCCGGGGGGAAGGGGCGGTCGGTCAAAATGGCGGCGGCGACTGTCGGGGCCGTGGGGGAGGGGGCCGGGGCCCGGCTGGGGCGACACCACCCGCCCCTGGGGTCCGGGGCCCAGCCCCCGCAAGGGGCGGGCGCTAGCAGGCCGGCGGCGAGTGGAGGTCGGCGGGACGGGGCGGGGGGCTTTTATATGTTGGGAGGTGCGAAGAGGCGGGCCTGGGGAGGCTGGGCCAATGGGAGCGAGGGAGGGGCGAGGCGGGGCCGAGGTGAGTGGGCGGGACCAGGTCGTAGGTGTGGGCGGGGCCGACGGGTTCCGGGGGCTTGGGGGGAACCGGGTGGGGCAGCTGCCGCCTGGGCCTTACAGCGTGCCCAAGGGATGGGAGGCCACCTGGGCCGCGTCGCTTTAGAATCCCCCCTCCCCTTGCCCAGTCATTCCCAGTACACAGTGTGTGCCACATCTCAGGCCTCAGTTTTCCATCCTGTGAAGTGGGGAGAATCGTTGCTGTCGTCCCTTTTCTGCATTTCAGGGACTCCTGACTCCTTTCAGAAATTTCTTTAGGGCTCATCTTTGAACTTTTACCCCATGTGCTGTTTTTGAATGTGGTTTGATAGAACTGTTAGCTAATCTTAATTTCAAACACCGCTGTCCGCTCATAAATCTGCCTTCTCTCTGAGAGAAGGCAAAGGGGAACAAAGTTTCGTGGAGAAGCTGTGGGCTAGGAATATGGCTTTCGCCGGGAGGATTTAGTCTGCAGAAATCGGAGCCCATGGCAGGGAGGAGTGATCTCGGGTGACTGAGACAGCACAGAAACTCGAATGCTTCTCCGTGGGCTGTGCTCTTAGGTCTGGTGTCCCTGAGCAGAGGATTTGTTTTCTGGAGCTGGATTGATTTCTAACCATTCTACCCTTCTGGGGATGGTTAGCAAATGGCGCCGAGGAAGTTTCTTAGATTTCTTAAACTGCTTCTCTTGGCCAGACACATGTTTTTGTGTCAGTCGAGTTGGTGTCAACCGGGTCACATGTCACTGAGGAGGTACCGGCCTCCAGAGCCATGTGGGCAGGCGCAGGACATCAAGATCAGAGGGAAAGGGAAGTGTTCCATGTTTGTTACAGGAGAATCTGAGCGACTGCTTTGCCGGGCAACAGGATCTGCCAGCTTGAGGAAGAGTTTATTTTTTTCAAACAGCCAGCTGGGCCAAGTCCACTTTGCTTATTCTCTGTCTTGCTTTGGAGCTTGGCATCAGCAGAGCAGAGTGGTGGTGTGCAAATTTCAGCCTTTTTCTTTTAAAATCATTAAACTTCAAGGAGAAGAATTATTTCAGGCTCTCCTAAAGCTTTCCCTCAAGAATTTGAGATCAGGTTGCGTGGGGGAGTGTCTCACTTCTCCAGAGACTTTTTCTAGACCAGGTCCTCTTTGAGAGGAGACAGGACCCCTTGGAAGCTTAGGAAGGGTGGAGATTAATTTTCAGTACCAATATGGAAATGCCAGGTCTGCCTGAAAGGTCATCATCACCTGTTGGAAAGGCAGACTTTGAGCAGAAGGTGATACTACCGATCACCTAGTCTTGTTAACTGCCTCTCCCCTGCCGTAACTTTTGTATTTGAAGGGCCCAAGCCCAAAGGGGTCTTTCCACGAGGGTAGAGAGCACTGGTTTGGTTTGCTTTTGGAAACAATCAACTGCTTTCTAGCTGTGTGCCTGTGGATGCATTACTTTACTTCTCTGGACCTCAGTTTCCCCCTGTCTAAGCTAGGGGCAGTGATCATTGGTAATCATTTTGAGCTCATATCACTGTTATGGATCCCGTAAGAGAATACACGTTGAGCATCAGATACCTAGTAATTGCTCAGATGCTCTTAGCTGCCACTGTTGTTCTCAGGATTGGCCCTTCTCGCTCAGCTCTCTGAATTACACCGCTCACATTTATTTTTATCATTTTGAATTGGGTGAGAGCCTAGTGGCTTAAAAGGTTGACTCACTTGCTCGGCTGTGTGGGCTGATGACAGAGATGACAGAGATCCCAGGAAGCTGGATACCAGGACTCCAGTTTCTAGTGAGAAAATGTCATTCCCCCTGATCCTGAATAGCCTTTCTGCCGCTTTAGGAGAGTAGCCAAAAAGAAAAATTCTCCTGGGCCTGGGCCCAGACTCAGCCCCAAGGCTTCCAAGAGGCAGCTGGGTGAGCCAGGGGTGTGGGTGTCGTGGGAATGGAGCTGAAGTCCTTGCCTTTCCCTCTCCATGTACGTCTCAATAGCTCAGGGATGGGCCAGACAGACTTCCCCAGGGACGTGGTCTGCAGATAGCCACCGGACAGTGCTCTTCTTGGGCTGGGTGCCCCATTCTGGGCCATTGGGCACCAGCCACCCCTGCTGCTGAAGCCTGCTGCCGGCAGAGGCAGGAGGCAGGAACTGGTTCACAAGGGCTCATCAATTGGTAAACTCAAACTGGCCTTTGACACTTACTAGCAGGGTGCTCCTGGCATGGGGACACGTATTTGACAGTAAAAGTTGAGCTCCAACTGTGTGCCCATCAGTGTTCTAGGAGCTGGAGGTACAGTAATGGGCAAGGCAGGCAGGGTCTCTGCTATTGAGGAGCTTGTATCTCTGGTCATGGAGGAAAGGGGAACTATGAATATGAAAATAAACAAACAAGGAAATACAGGGCCTGGAAGAAAACAAAATAGGAGTGTGTGCTTCAGAGTACTTGGGGTTGGGGGAGGAGAGTACACCTGAGACCCAAGAAGGTGACATATAAGCTGAGATCTGAATGATAAGCAGCCAGCAGCAGAGAATGGGGGTAGAGGTGAGGAGAGCATGTCAGTCAGGTGGAAGAGTCTGGTACAAAGGTCCTGAGGCAGAGGAGGCCTGGAGCATTCTAGGAGCAAGAGCCAGTTTGACTAGAACATTCAAGGTGAGATAGGAAGGACCTCAAGGCCCCATAACGCTTGGGAAGGGCTCTGGATTTTATTTCGTCTCTGTGATAAGAGCTGTGGAGCCTTCTGAATAGATGGGCGACAAGATAGGATTTGTGCTTTCAAAGGATCTTATTTTTTTTTAAAAAAAGGTATTTGAGAGAGAGCAAGAGAGCAAAGTGCAAGCAGAGGGCAGGGGTAGAGGGAGAAGCAGAATCCCTGCTGAGCAGGGAGCCCAGTGCAGGACCTGATCCCAGGACCCTGGGTTCATGACCCAAACCAAAGGCAGATGCTAAACCGACTGAGCCACCCAGGTGCCCTCAAAGGATCTTAAGGACTATAGAGGCCAGAGTGGAGCGTGGAGCCAGTAAGGAGGATGTTGGAGGGTAAGAGATGGAGACTGGTCAGAGTAGCAGGGTATTGATGAAGGTGGAGAGAAGTGTCCAGCCTTAGGATCTATTTTGAAGGAATCATTGAGAAGTCCTGAAAACTAACTGGATATAGAAGATGAAGGAAACCTATATCCTTGTATTTATTTTCCCTATTCCACTGCAAGTTCCTCAAGAGAGCCATTCTGCAGATGAGGAAAGGGAGTTTTCTTTCCATTTCCTTGGGAGGGCCTTGTGCAAGACATAAACCATTCAGTTATAGAATCTGGAATCCAAACCAGAGGTCAGCAAACTGTGGCTGCCACCTGGTTTTGTGTGGCCTGTGAATTAAGAATAATTTTTTTTATACTTTTAAATGATTGAGGAAGGAATTAAAAGAGAAAATTTTGTGGCCCAAATAAAATGTCAGGACATGTGATACTATGTGAAATTCATATCTCATTGTCTATAAATAAAATTTTATTAGCACATAACCATGTTCGTCTGTTTACATATTATCTATGGCTGCTTTCCCACTGCAGTGGCAGAGTTGAGTAGTTACAACAGAGGCTAGGCTGTCTGCCCGCAAAGGCAAAAGTTTGGGCTGTGGCCCTTTACGGAAGTTTGCTGGCCCTGATCTGAAGTAATTGATTCAAACATTCTCCAAAAACAGCTGTTGGCTTTGAAGTTAGATGCAGCCATTGGTGCTTTTCTTGGCAGTTTCATTGCCAAGGACAAATTTGTTGAGGGACTTCCTTGTTTCGTATTCCCTGTATTGGAAAGAAAGGGATCTCATACTGTTTAATATTTGTGACTTATTTCTCTCAAGAGAGCACCCTGCAGATCTCTGCTTAACCTAGTCATCCACAAATGGAATAATTGTGGGACACTTGGTATCCTGAATTGCCCTCCTAGAGATTGACAATGACAGTGCTGAGAGGGCCTCCCGTAGAGAAGTGGGTTTAACTGTTTCATTAATCTCCCCTTCACCTTTTCAAGCTTGGCCTTTCAGTCTTTGATGTCACCTCCTTCCCCTGCCCCTGAGTGGAAGGGATGGGGCATGCGGGCTTTGTAGCTCAAGGAGGAGCATACACCTGCAAGTGTGGAGCTTTGAAAGCCCTTTCCTTGTGGGCGGTACCAAGGGAGCACACTCTGCTAGGGCCCAGAAAGCCCAGGCCAGGGTTTTCCAGAGAGTTCCCTCAAGGTCAGCAAGCTTGGAATCCTCCTGAGGGAGAGTCAGCTCAAACAGCAGACTCTGGGGCCATCCCAGACTCCTTGGGCAGAAGCACCCAGGACTCTGCATTTAACTAGCTATTCAGGTGATGCTGATGAACACCAGAGTTGGATTTCCCTTTGGGCACCTCCTTCCTAGAGCCCGAGGAATGTGTGTTTCCTTCCCCTCGCTTCTCCATCTCCACCTGGCATGGGCATTTGTTCAGTTCAAGGATAAGAATGGCTTCCACGTCTCAGCCCTTCCTGGGCACTGGGCTTGTATCATTGGATCCTTTTGACAGCCCTCTGAGTTGGTATCCTCATTATCCCCAGTACAAATGGGGAAACTGAGGCCCAGAGGAAGGTCAGTAACATGTTTGTGAATGAAGAGGCAGGTCAGGGTTCATGTCGAGGTGGGTCTGACACCAGGCAGACAGACCTGATCAGCTCCTGGCCTGGACCAGAGTTTGGACCCAGTGATGTGACGAGCCCCCAGGAGGTAGCTAGCCCCTCTGATGCTGGCAGAAAGGAGTTTGGGAGGGCAGGATCTGGGGGAAAGTGACTTTTTCTTTTGGGTGGCAGGTGTTGAATCTCTGTGGTGATCACAGAGGTGATGCTATCTACTGAGTGTAAGAAATAAAACGAGCCCCGTGCTTGGCTCCAAGTAGGGCTGGAGGCTAAGGACACACATCTGGAGATCAGAAAGACCTGGATTCAAATCGTCTTTTACCAGTTGCTGGGCACCCTTCACACGGTGTTGCTTTCCCCACCCCCTTCCTCTTGCAAATCCTACTCTTAGCCACCCGTGGCTGGAGGGCCGCCCCCTGGCGCATGATGGCACAGAGGTGCTCCAGGGTTAGTGCAGAAAGACCTCTGGCTCAGTGGCCCTGGGGGCTTGGAGTGCCTGCGAGTGTCACTGACAACCGAACGCAGGCAGGACTATTCAACTTAAATACTTCCCTGGGCCAGGCAGGGGCCACGAAAGTATGGGGACTGGAGCTTCTCCTCATTACCACTCCAGTGTTGGTTCCACCATCCTCAAATGCTCAGGGGTTGGGGATGGCACCGGTTAGTGTGGGCAGCAGGGAAGCCATGTGCCCTTCTTCGGATGAGGCAGGGCTGGGGTGAGAGAGAGGGTGGCGCTTAGCACAGGCATGGGGGGCCGTGAGCTAGAAGGGACAGAGCTAGGCAAGAGGGATGGGTTGCCTAGACCAGGACCCAGGAGAGGGAATACAAGCCCTCAGCAGCCCAAAAAGCTACCTCTGCCTGGTTGGGCCAGTCCCATTCCGAGGTCAGCAGTGACTGGTGAGCCTGCCCGGTGCCTAGGGCCTGCTCTCAGCCCAGCGCCCCTGGACTCAGAAGGGCACTCTTCCTGGGATGAGCTCATATCTGGTATTGTAGCCCATTTTGGTTTATTCAAGGGCCTGAAAGTCCCTGTGGCCACAAGCTGCTCTAAGGGCTTTTCGGACTCAAACACCTTTCCCTTTCTGGCGCCCCACTGGAAATGATACTCAGCCAAGAATCCAAGCCCAAACAACAGGCATGTAGGGAACTGGGACAGGCCATTCCGTAGGCAGCTTTCCCCAAGACTTTACCTTCCAGCAGTTAGCCAACTGCTGCCGTGCTCAGAATGCCCAGGATTCCGCCTCCGCCTGCTGTGTGGTCTGGGTCAAGTTCCTCAACCTCTCTGAGCCTCAGCTCCTCATCTGGCCGAGCAGACCCAAACCCAGACAAGGTTGTTGCAAAGTTTAAAATGAAACAATGTAGAGGAAGCACTCCGCACACACACAGGCTAAATGAGCCCTTGGGAGAGAGGGGCCGTGTGTCTCCCACCGTCCCAAACCTTCCTTTTTAGCACAGGGGTCCTCCGGGCACCAGGGCCTGGGGAGGAAGAAGGCAGAAGTCCTGGACTGGGGTGAGTGGAAGAGGCAGAGATCAGTCTCAGTCCGTAACCAGTTCCCCTCAGTGATGGGCTGGCTGGATCTGGCCACCAGCCGCCAGATTTAATTAAGTTAGTGACGAACCTAAACATGTCTCTAGGGAGCCAGGAACTGTCCCTGGTTTCCTCTGCTTGTCGATTAATTCTTGTTTTTCCTTTTTGTTTTTTTTTTTTTTCTGTTTCCCTCCTCCTCTTCTTCTTCCCAAGGAAGAAAAAAAAAAAGCCTTATTTATTATCATTTTCCCCACTGTTGGCATGGCAACACCAGCGTACGTTACCGAGCTTCAAGCAGCCCCGCAGCCAGCCCCGCCACCGCAGGCCCCGCCCCAGCCCCCGCCGCCACCAGCGGCGCCCCAGCCCCCCCAGCCGCCTGCCACCGCCGCCACCCCCCAGCCCCAGTATGTCACTGAGCTGCAGAGCCCCCAGCCCCAGGCGCAGCCACCAGGCAGCCAGAAGCAGTACGTGACAGAGCTGCCGGCCACCCCCACGCCCTCGCAGCCGGCCGGTGCCCCCACCCCGTCCCCGGCGTCCCAGCAGTACATCGTGGTCACCGTCTCTGGTAAGTGGACACGCGCTCGGAGCCAGCGTGCTCTGTGAATAACTCAGAGAGGAGTTTGGGGAGCCAGGTATCCTGGGTGTGGGGGGCACAGTGATGCCCTCCTGCTGTCAGTGTGCCTGTCACCAGCACGGCAGCTTTCAGATCCGCTGGCTTTCCCCTGGGAGACTTGGGAGGGTGTTTCTGGGGAAGGAGTTGTTAGGCCAAGCAGCGAGGCTTCTGTCCACCTAAACTCCTTCCCACTGGGGCAGCTCTTAGGGCTGTTTCTGTCTCTGTCCCCAAGTAAACTGCCACTTGAGGGAAGGACTGGGTGGGAGACTTAAAGTTCGCAAGCATCTCTCAGAGATGGAAGGTGAGGGCGCAGCGGCTGCACTCCTGGCCTGGGTCGTTCCTTACCACACCCTCGGCTGCTCTGCCTGTTTCCTCCTCCGTAAAGCGCTGGTAACAGCTTCGTGAGCTCGGGATACGTGCGAGGTGTTCACGGAGGCATTTCATGGAGGCCAGCTGGGAGGCCTTCCCCGAGATGCAACCTTTTCGGTTCTGGTGGGACCCAGGGGCCGAGGGAGGCCCATTGGTTGGGCAATTTCGTGATCATATGGCCAAGGACCCATTTCTCACGGTGGCTCCCCTTACAGCCATGGAGAAAGTGATCCAGAAGCTCAGGTTGTGGCACCCTGATTCCTGCCTGGGCCATCTTCCCCATGCCCCAGTTCTTCCAGGATGGAGATGGGCCGAGCTGGGCCGAGCAGAAGGAACTGGGAGCAGAGGGTCAGGGCAGGCAGTCATTCCCCTGAGAAGGTGGAGCTCAGACCAGGACTGGGCATCATCTGTGGCTTCCAGTGTGTTTAGCGGAGCGGGGAGAATGTGGTGAACCACACACTCCACCCCGGCCTGATTTTTCCAGAGTGGAAAAGGAATGGATGGAAATCATAAAGGTATCTTGGGAGGCTGTGGGAAGGGGCAGGTCAAGACTGGGTTTAGGAAGATAGGGCAATGTAGAGTGACACATCACAGCTGACATGGCCCCATGGGACCAGAGCAGGTGTAGCCGGGTCCCTGAGCAGCATCCTTTAGGCTCCTGGCAGTGTGGAGGTCCCCAGAGAGGGATGAGGGTGGTGACTCTTTACCACAGGGACTCGTCTGGAGGGATGTCACCTGAGAGCCATGTGAGAGCACCAGCCATGGACGTGGCCAGGGTCCCCAGGCCACAAATCTCTGGCCTGTTCCCGGCACCGCCCAGTCATTCTGCTAGGTTTTCTCACCAGCATGCTCCCCCGACCCCAACAAGAAACCCACCCCCACCTCCATCGTCTTGTCTGATTCCGTGCTCCTTACGCCTGACCCCACTGCCTACCTCCCTGGGAACAGGTGCCACCACGTATCAAGAAGGACCCCATCTCACCTGAGCCAGCCTCTCCCCTCCCAGGGTCATCTGGAGCCACCAGCTCTGCGAATCCGAGGCCAACCCCTCCAAGGCTTTATGGCTTGGTCCCTCTCCTGCCAGTCTTTCCCGCCGAGCTGCTGAGATGAGACACCTTCCGATTTAATCGGAAACCCCGGTTCCTGTACCCTTGCAGCTGCTGCCCGCGTCTTCACTTCCTTTGAAGTCGGAATTCCTTGGAGGATTCACCCTCCCTTCCTTAACCCGTGCTCTCTCCTCTGCTGCCTCTGCCTTTGCCCTCCTGCACCCCAGTCACTCCGGTCGCCCACAGCCCCCACCTTGCCCATCTGCTGCTCATTCTTGGTGCTCCTCTTCCTCGGTCCCCCGGAAGTACCTGACGTACTTGTCCCCTTCCTCCCGGAACCGCCCCCTGCCTCTACCTACTTGCCCGCCTCCTTTCTCCATCCCCTTTGCTGCTTCCTCCTCTTCGCCCTTCATGGGGGCCTAGTCCAGCGTCTCAGCTTCCACTGCCACCTTGGTGCTAACAACATGCCCACGTCACGGCCTGTGCCCTGGGCTACGGCCCTGAACCCCAGCCACCTGTGACGCATCCACTCAGGATGGAACGGGCCCCTCAAGCCAGCACTGCCGAGTAGAACCTTGGATTTTTCCCCTCATCCAATCACACCCTCCCTCTTCTGAGACTTTTTCATCCTAACAAACAGCAGCCCTGGGCCTGGGTCAGCATGGACTCCTGCCCGGCCCATCTCGGAGCCAGCCCTCTCGTCCCCGCTTCTGCTCCCAGAAACTACCACCTCTGCCACCTCCAGGGCCCCCAGCCCAGTTCAGCCTCCGCCCTCGCCGGTCACTGTCCACCCCTGCAGTGACCAGGAGGGAGCCCATCAAAGCCCAGTTCGATGCAGATGATTCTGAGGCAGATGGCCCTGGAGTCACTCACTGCCTGAGAAACCGTGACTTTGGCGTTCTCCTCTGAGGACGGCTGGCCCCTGTGGCCCCTTCCACTAGGGAAGGGCTTTAAAAGCTCCACACTGCCTGGATCCCCTGCTGACAATTGCCTAGCCTCCCAACTTTGGTCTTTTTTTTTTTTTAAAGATTTTATTTATTTATTTGACAGAGAGATATCACAAGCAGATGGAGAGGCAGACAGAGAGAGAGAGAGAGAGAGAGAGAGAGAAGCAGGCTCCCTGCTGAGCAGAGAGCCCGATATGGGACTCGATCCCAGGACCCTGAGATCATGACCCGAGCCGAAGGCAGCGGCTTAACCCACTGAGCCACCCAGGTGGCGCCCCCAACTTTGGTCTTGAAGGCCTGTCAGCCCACCAAGCCTCAGCCGGCCCCATCTGTTCCCTCCCACACCTGCTCCAGCCCTCCTGGCCTTCCCGCAGCGGCAAAAGCCCACAAGGCTCAGTCTGGCCTCCAGGTCTTTGCATTTGCAGTGCCCTCTGCCTGGAGCACTCCGTCCCCAAGCCCCTGGTGGCTCGGCCCTTGTGTTCTGGTGTCTTTGGCTCAGATGCTGCCTCCCTGACGCCCACACCCCCCACCTCCACTGCTCATGCCCTGTGTCCTCACTTTGCTTTGTTTTTCTTCTTAACACTCATGTCACCTAAAGTGCTGACGATGGTGAGGATGTCCATCTCTTGTCCCTGAGGGCGAGGCTCTGTCCGCCGTGTCCCTGTGCCCATGAACAGCCACTAGAATTCTGGCCCGACCCACCGCAGCCCTCACAGTCTGCTAGCCCCCGGCAGCTGAGAGCAGGTGGGAGGCCTTGCCTGTCACTGCTGGAGGACTTTGGTCAGCCTACAGGGCATCCCGTTGGCTCTAGACCTCCTAGGTGCTGGCTTTGGCTGCTTTGGGGCTCCAGGGTCCTCAGGGCAAGGGTCCGGAGAGGGCACATGGCTCAAGGCCCCAGAGCACCCCGACTCCCGGCACATTCGTCTCTCCTCCTCAGCCTCTCCAGTTCCTGCTGCATGCCCCCGGGGGTCTCTGGTGCTTAGAGGTCAAGGCCTTTGTTCCCGCTCCCCGGATCCCCCATCGCACCACAAGGCCGGTCTGTGCTGCTGGGCTGCAGTGAATGGGCTGCTGGTGCAAGTCTCAGGATTCCTTCTTTGGTCTCATGGTACCTTGACGGCCTTTCATAGGGGAAGTGCTGACGATGGTGCTGCCCTGTTGCTCCCTGTTCCAGCGGCAGTGAGGCTGTCCTCAGAAGGGTGACTGGGTGATGCTTCCTTGATACCTTTTCTGAGGAAGAGGAGGTTGGCTGCACCTTGTCATTCCATTGGCCCCCTTTACCCTTCCCCCACCCCCTTGCAGTGATTTCCCAGCATTCCTCTGTGACCCTCTCCTGGGCTAGTGTCCCTTTTCAGCTAAGGGTAGCCTTTGGGCCACTTGAGCCTGTCCCAGGCGTGGCGGGGTGGGGGTGGGGGGTAACTGACACCAGCAAAGGCTGCAGCAAGGTGCCTGGGGCTCCGCAGGAGCCAGAGCAATCGGATCTGACCAGGGATCCGGGGAGGGGAGGGAGGGGACAGGGAGGGGACAGGCGGGGCCCCGGACCCACCTTGGAGCCCAGGCTGGAAGCCAGCTGGCAGCTGGCACCACAGGCAGCTCATCCAGCCCGGTCCTCGTGGGCTCTGCCCTAAGGTGTCTTTGGAGCTGATGGGAAGGGAGCTCCAGTTTCCCTGCTCAGGAACAGCCCTCTAGATCTGTAAGGCCCTGTCCTCGCAGGTTGCCACACTCGCACCCGAAACTCAGGGCAGAAGGAGGACACTGTGGGTCCTGACAGCCACCCCCAGGAAGGTGAAAGCAAACCTGCCCGCGACAGACAGCGCTGGGCTAAAGGGACATCCGCGGCTAGCCTTTCTTCCCTGCTTCTCTCACACTCGGAGTCTTGGGAATCCAGCAAGATTTGTGTCCGTGAGAGAGATGGGGGGCTGTTTCTCAGCATCTCCCAGCACAGTTGGGGAAATGGTCAGGACAGACAAGGGACCCAGGAGCCACCGGCCCTTTCAGAGGCCCTGACTGAAGTCCTCTCCAGGAGCAAAGGATCAGGAGGGAGGGAGCCAGACGCCCCCCGCCTCCGCCATCCGAGAGGCGTGGGGCCCCAGCTCATCATCCAGCCTCTCGGGCTTCCTTCAGTCTTCCCCCTCAGAGCTCGCGGCACTGGAGACATGAACAGGTCTCAGTGGGGAAGTGCAGGGCGCAGGGAGGAAGAGATGCTCATCAGATTGAGGGACAGGAAATCAGCTGCCACTTCCTGACTACAGACTTGAGACTGTGGGGGCCCTCCCTGGTCTCATGCACATGCCCAGAATGGAGAAGGCGGACAGACAGATGCAGAGGCTTGCAGACTTAATACGCCAACCCCCAACACACACACACACACACACACACACACAAAACGAGGGCAGGACATGGGCAAGCAGGGACTGACACACACAGGAAGCCTTTCATCCGGACAGTAGACTCTAGAATCTCACCTGCTTATCCTCAGGGTACAGCCCGGCATGCCTGGCAGATGTGAGGGTCCCAGCCTTGAGAGCCAGCCTAGACTGTTTCCTGGGGCTTCCCCATCCCAGGCAGATCCCTGATATCAGCAGCTCCCCAGGCCTCCCAAATGCTAAGGGTCCCACTGACTGAAGGATCAGCCTCGGCATTTTCTTCCGAGCCTCCAGGCCCGGGTAGCTGGGGCCAGACCCCCACTCACTGTCCACCCTGAACTAGGCAAAAACCCATCCGAGGCCGCCTCAGTTGGGTGCCATTCCTTGGGCTGGGCCTGGCTCCCCGTGTCCCACAGACACAGACACCCAGGTGTATCACGGCCCCACACGTGACTTAGGGCTTTCTCGGGTTTCTCCCCAGGGGCCCCTCTCAGTGAGGGCTCCCTCCCTCACTGCTCAGAGAAGCCTAACTAGATGCAGGGGAAGAGTGTAGCCAAATGGAGGAGATGGTGTCTCCTGGAATTGGCTACAGAGGCAGCTGGCCAGGCAGGCCTGAGGTGGTTCCAGTGCCCGTCCCACGTGTGGCCAATGGGAGGCTTCCCCCAGCACCACCTCCCACATCTGGCCGCCACTCCCCCTACACCCAGTACATAACACATTCATGAGCCCTGCCCTGGACTTGGTCCCTGAGGTTCTTGCATCTACCTGGGACTGCACTTCTGCCCTGGCCAGGCCCCCTCTCCCTGTGTCCCTACATAGCTGAGGCCCAGCTTCTCACTTTGGAGGCTAGGGATGCTCTGGTCCTTAAATAGTGTTCCCATAGACCCTCACCTTACGGGTCACCACTGCCCTCGGGGTGTCAGCCCAAGCATGACCTGAGGCTCTAGATTTCCATGCACAATGTGAGGTTTATGTGGGCACAGATAACAGGCCAGCCTCCTGGCATGTCAGTTCCCAGCTGGGTGAACTTTTATTATCCCATAATGGGGGTAATAAAAGTTCTTTCTGTCTCCAGCTACGCAGGAAGACCCTAGCACAGCACCTGGGCCACTGGAAACACTCTAGTTACTCCTATTACTCCTTCCCCACCCCCTCCTGTCCTGCCAGGGGACCCCCTCCCCCCACCACGAGGTAGCACTGGGACCTTGGCTGCTGGTAGCAGACCGGAGGAAGGGCAGGCACATATGCGCCCCACAGCCCCAGCCTGTCCTCTGGAACTGCTGGGAGCAAGCGAGGCCTCATGGAGGGGGCAGGGTGGATGGTGTCCTGGCTGGGGATTGGGTGGGGGGGTCTTCCATCCAGCATCTCTCAAGGACACTTGCCCTCTGAGCCTCTCCCCTTTTCAGCTCCCTTCTTAATCACTCAGTGAGATGTGCATGAAACTTGACCTGTGCCCACCCGATAGCATCTCCAGGTACCAGCCTCCCTCCTGACTTCATAGCAAGGCCCCAGCCCAGGGACGGCCATGCTTGGGCCACGCCTGCGGGGAGGAGGGTGTTTATTCCAAGAGGGCAGCTGGGGAGCTCTGCATCTACGGGGTGGGGGATTAGCTCCCCAAGGTTGCGGGTATAAAGCCGCCCGCGCACCCTGCTGTTCCCAAAGAGGTGGGTGAGGAGTGAGGAGTGTGGGGCAGGTTCCCCTGGAGAGACGGGGGCAGGAGCGGGGTAGGGGCACCATGTTCTACGATTGCCTCTTCTCGGCTGCCTGTCAGCGTGAGTACCTGCCTGTCCCCCTCCAAGCCCCCTCCTGCCCCCGTCCCACTAAGGACAGGGAGGCTGGGGCCATGGAGAGGGAGGGCATGCTTGGCCACCGGCTGGCAAGGCCTTCTAGGGTCACTCTTCGGACCATCTTCTATTCTTGGGAAGCCAGGAGTCATCTCGAGGAAGGTGGCCCCAGCCCCTTGGTCCTTCTAGGGCTGCTGAGACTCCAGGTTAGGAGGCCAGTCCCTGACCGCCCACGGATCCTATCTGTTGGGAAAAGGGATCCAGGCCTCTGGGCCCCTGCTGCACCTTGGCTCCTCAGCCACCACTTCTAGTCTGGTTTTGGGACGAGGTGGGGTGGGTGGAGCTGCTTCTGCCTGGCAAGGACCAAAGGTCCTTCGGGCTCACCCCCATGGGCAGTGTTAGGGCTGGCCAGGAGGCAGGCAGGATTGCTGGAGAGGCCCGGCCATCCTCGTGGGTTCAGGCTCAGGTTCCGGGTGGGGGTAGGGACGACAGGCAGAGCTGACCCAGTGACCCGTCCTTGCAGAAGGCGCTATGCGGGCCAGTGAGACTGTATCAGAGGCCAGCCCAGGCTCCACAGCCAGCCAGACCGGAGTCCCCACTCAGGTGGTTCAGCAGGTGCAGGGCACCCAGCAGGTAGGACAAACTCCTCCCCCCGGGGCTGGTCAGGAGTGTCCGTGAGGGGGCGGTGGTGACTTTGGTCACGGGTGGTTGGCTTCGCTGCCCCCTGTCTGCTCCCATGTTCTTATCAAGATGCCCACTTCAGCCCCCGCTTCCACCCACCTGGGCCAGGCCTTCCCGGGGAAGCTAGCGTGGCTCAGGTCCTTACTCCTTGTCCTCACAGCGTCTGCTGGTCCAGACGAGCGTGCAGGCCAAGCCGGGCCATGTGTCACCCCTCCAGCTCACCAACATCCCAGTGCCCCAGCAGGTAAGGCTGCCACACCCAGCCCTGGCCTCAGAGTGCTCCCCCTGCCCCACCCCCCCCACCCCTGCCCTGGGTGCACCACCAACCCCCTGTGGCCTGCGCAGATCTGCCCGCAGCAGCATCAAGGACAAAAGCTCTATTCGGGCGCCTCCCCACCTGCTGCCTCTGGCAAGTGAGACCATGGCAGTCAGGGGCTATCGGGGAAGGACGATCTGCACGCCTTCTCTTAATAGACAGAACTGAGGAGTAGCAGTGAGGAAGGCGACTTTCAGGTCCAGCCCCAGTGTCTCAAAGCAGAGAACCCAATGCCAGTTAGGAGCCAAGAGCCCATAGCCAGCACAGGGACTGTGAGTGCATGGTGGTGGTCTGTCCCCCAGAAGGCAGTGGGCAGGGTGGCAGGGCTCAGCACAGAACGGGACAAAGTCCCATCAGGCTTCAAGGGTGAGAGCCATCCCGCGTGGCCTGTGAAGCCGGGCTCCCTGAACACAGACCCTGACTCTGCCACTTACTGGTCCAGGACTTCTGGCAAGCACTCTTCCCAACCTGAGCCTCTCTGTGAAGTGAGGTTACTGTTAGGGCCGCACTGGGACTTGGGGGGCAGTTCTGTGAGCTAAGAGGTGTGCAGCACTGGGGCGTCGCCTGGGATGGTGCCCTGTGCTTGGGAAAACCAAGACGGGCTGTTGGGAGTGAACTGTGGTCCTTTTCCCTCCTGGTTCTAGGCTCTCCCCACGCAGCGTCTGGTGGTGCAGAGCACAGCCACAGGCGGCAAGGGTGGCCAGGTTTCCCTGACGGTGCACGGCCCCCAGCAGGTGCACTCACCGCCTGAGGTAGGTAGTGGCCCCACCAGCTGTGCCTGTACCTCCCCAGGTTGGCCATGTACCCCCAGCATACACCTGGAGGGGTCCCTGTCCCCCAAGCCCACTTGTTCCTCCAAAGTCCAGCCCCACTCAGGACGGGTAGAGGCCCCTCAGACTACCAGGGTGGGCTCTGGGGACCCCCTCCCCAAACACCAGTGAGGATGTCAGAGGCCGGTAGGCCACAGACAGCTGGGAGCATGGGTGGCAGCATCGGGAGCTTGGGGTCAGGGCCCCAAGCTCAGCCATTTCTCCTGGGGGATGCTGGCTGGGGCGCTGGAGCCTTCTGAGCCCAGTGTTTTCTGTGTGAAACAGCTGATGATACGCAGTGCCACAGTATGGCCCAGAGCCAACAGGGACCTGTAGTCAGTCTGCCTGGGGTCAGTGCCTGGTGCCACCACTCAGCTGTGTGGCCTTGGGACATCCCTTCCCACACGTGCTTTAGCACGTCATCTGTTAAGTGGGGATTCCCTCACCTGAGGGCTGCAGTGTGTCTGATTGTGGCAGCAATGGGTGGCCTCTGAGCTGAGGCCATCTTCGCTGGGGAGGATGGGTCTACCAGTACCTCTGGGCCGGACCCCCAGCTTTGCCTGGGAGTGATCGGGGCAGGAACTTGGCATTCGGATTCATGGAATTTGACCACTTTCCAGTAGAGGAGGTTGAGATCTCTGTGGCTTGCCACCCGCCCCCAACAGCTCTTGGGAGAGCCCTCCTGAAAAGGGTTTTGTCAGGGCCTGGGTGCCCAGACGACGCCCCGTGTCTCCTTCCCTTGCAGCGGTCACCAGTGCAGGCCAACAGCTCCTCCAGCAAGACAGCCGCGGCCCCCACGGGCACAGTGCCGCAGCAGCTGCCGGTCCACGGCGTTCAGCAGAGTGTCCCCGTCACCCAAGAGGTGCCAGGCCAAGGCGGGCAGTGGCTGGGGCAAAGGGCCCTGGCCAGGCAGCCTCTGCAGCCTCCTTAACTGTCTGTGGGAGCTGTGGTGGGGAAAGTTGGTGGGAGCCAAGCAGATGGGGGGACAGCCTCAGCAGCGCCCTCCCCTGCAACCCGGGCCATTGGCAAGCGCCACTATCTCACTCCAGACTCAGCATCCTCATCTAAATAATGGGTTCTGCCCTGGGAACCTGGGGGCAGGGCGGTTGGGGCTGCTGGGAGGTGAAATCTGGTCCTCATTTGGGGGCGGCACCTAACACTGGGCTCTCAGCAGGCGCTGGAAACAATGAGAAAAGATGCAGCCTCTTTGGGCTCAGTTGCCTAGAGGAAGCCCCAAGGCCAAGTCCTGGCTTACCCCCCCACCCAGGGAGCCCAGCGGGAGGCCCAACCTGCAAATCCATGGCCAGTCTTTGGGAGGGGTAGAGGCTCTTCCTCGGACTACAGGGTGGATTCTGGGGACCCCCAGAGTCTGTTGCTCTGAGCTGCCAGTCATGGCAGCTGGAGCAGGTTAAGCGGCAAGGCGTCTCTGCCATCTGGTTGTTATCAGTCAAGTTGCAGGGTTCCAAACCCTTCGGAAAACCAGATGAAAGGCATAGACTCTTCCCCCAAAGGAAAGCACAGACCTCATCCTGAAGGATTCACAGATGTTCCTGCCAGTACCACAGACCCTCTGACCCTCCAGGCCTGGATCTGAGTCCTAATCCACCGCTCAGCAACCCCCACATCTGCCCCCAGCCTCTGCCCCTCTCTGTGGGCCCTGATGGTGATATCAGGATTCCCAGGGCACCGTGGGATGTGGGGGTGTGGGATAACCCATGTAGAGAGTAAGGGGGAAACAGCAAGGACTCCCTCAGACCCAAGTTCAACTTCAGTTCTGACACTTCCTGTGGGCCTCACTCTGATGAGCCTCTGTTCACACCTGTAACTGGGCACCCAGAGTCAGTGCAGTGATGAATCTAAAAGGCACTTGGTGAAGGGTGATCCGGGAAAAGTGGCAGAACGGTGGCCTTTCCCACCAGGCTGCCCTGACCCTTACATGAGGAGTTCATGTGGGCGTGGTGTCAGGGTACTCTGGCATGGGTGGGCCACCAGGGCACCACGGTTACCAGTCTGACTTGCCTTTTCCCTCCACAGAGGTCCGTGGTCCAAGCCACTCCACAGGCGCCCAAAGCCGGCCCTGTGCAGCAGCTCACGGTGCAGGGGCTCCAGCCAGTTCATGTGGCCCAAGAGGTGCGTGTCTCCTCCATCTACCTGGAGGCAAAGTGGGATGGGGCCCTGGCTGGGCTGGGGAGGGGTGCAGTTCTGGCAGGCCGCAGGGAGGGAAGGGAGCTGGGGGTCCTCCAGGGCCCCAGCCCGGCCCCAGGCTCCACCTGGGGCTGTGGGCTGCAGACTCAGCCCTTCCCCCTCCCCCACACACACCTGGCAGTTCAAGGGCTCAGGTTTTGCTAAGAAAGATCTGGCTTCTCCCCTTCCACAGACACCGGGTGGGAGATCTGTCGGGTTGCTGCGTGAGCTCAGCTACCCGGTGGGCGGCGGAGGCCTGGAACCCCGCCCGCGGCCGCCCCCGGTGACCCCCCAGTATCTCTGTTTGTCCTCCAGAGCTCAGGCAGTCAGTTTCCCGCTAGGAAGGCAGAGCAGCAGGAGCCCCGGCCCACGCCGCCGCCGGAGCCGCCGCCCCGGCCACCCACGCCCGGGCCCCGGTCGAGCGCGCTGGCCCCGGAGCCGCCGCCGCTCCAGTCCGCGCGCAGCGGCGAGGTCCCGCAGCTAGGCAGCCCCGAGCCGCCGCCGCCCCATTACGAGCCGGGCGCCGAGCAGTGGGTGGAGCTGGTGGGCGTGCTGCCCCCGCACCTGCTCCTGCCGCAGCAGAAAGTGGTCTTCGAGCCACTGCCCGGGCTCCCGGCCCGAGCCAGCCCCGACCAGAGGGTCAGGATCCAGAGAGTCCCCCAGGTGCTAGTGTTCGGCACGGCCGCCACGGCCCTCAAAGTAGGTGGCGGACTTCTGGGTGGGGGGGCATCGGGCGGGCGGGGGCGGGATCCGCCGGCCCCGGCCCGCACCCGGCCCCGGGCTGCCCGTCAGGCGCCCCCAACCTCGGCGGGGCCAGTCTGGGGACCCGCCTCTGACCCCCACCCCACCCCAGGCAGGTTCCTGGTCCCAGGCTTCGCTACCATAGAGGGTGGGGGATGGAGTGGGAAACTCAGGCCCCGCCCCCGAGGCCCTGTCAGTGATTCCAGGCTCCGTCCCACAAACCCGGGCCCCACCCCTGAGCTCTGACTCCGCCCCCAACATCCTGTACTTAGTTTCCAGGCTCCACCCCTGAGGCACTGTTTGTATGTAGTTTTCAGGCTTTGGCTTTGACTTTAGCTTCAGCGACAGCCGTGTCCCAGTGCTTGGCTGTCCTCCTGGGGTCCAACTTTCATGCCCACAGTAGGACCCTGGGGTCCCCTCAGGCCCCACTCTTGCTGTCCCCAGCCTAAGCACAGAGTCCTGACAGACCCTCACCCGATTCCCAGTCCCGGTGGAGAGTGCAGTCCCTGCGCCTCTGACACCTGGCCCTGTCCAGGATGTGTTCAGAAAGCCCAGAAATGCAGCCTTCCAGCCGGGGAGCCAGGTGTCCTTGCGAGCTTGGACAGCCAGCAGCCCTTTAGGGACAGAGGCAGAGGAGCTGGCCCACCCCTGACCTTCTGTGTGCCCTTCCTCCCCTGCCAGGTGCAGCAGCTCCAGCAGGTGCCTGTCCCACACGTGTACTCCAGCCAAGTGCAGTATGTGGAGGGTGGTGACGCCAGCTACACGGCCAGTGCCATGTGAGTGGGCAGAGGGCTGGGGGAGGGGACGGGAGATGGAACCTTGGTCTGCCCAGGGCCCTGCTAGGACTTGTGTGTATGTGTGTGTGCGCACCGGAGTCCCAGCGCCAAGCATGACAGGGGCTGGTGCTTCCCAAGGATAACCTACAGCTACCAGGCAGGGGGAAAGCGGAGGGGACCCTCACAGCTTCGGAAAGGCTGTCATTGATCTAATGATACCTGGTATCATTTAGGGCTTTGGAGTCAGATGGGCCAGGTTTTTAGAGAAGGAAAAAGAAAATTCCATTTTTACAAGACAGAATTTCTTAAGAGGGAGTGGGAAACAGTAAAGAGGAACTCTTCACGGCTGACCCCAACCCTGCTCCAAAGGGGGTGCTGTGACCAGTTTCTTTGTTTCCTCCCAGAGATACTCTGAGAATAGCAACTACCCCCTTTTTTGTGCAGAAACAGGCACAGTGTTCTGTCTCTTATTTCTTCTACCAGCGGTGTATCTTGACGCTCTTCCATGTTTCTCTGAGTAGCCCCCAGTCCCCCTGCCTAAACGGCTGCGTGGTGCTCCACTGTGCAGATGGAGCGTGAATGACGTGGCCAGTGCCTGCCCGGCCGACCCTCGGTGACCCCTGACCCCCGCTGCTGCACACACACATTGTAGCATGACCGGGTACCCCAGCGGGCGGATGCCACGCCTCAGGCCTGCCCTCGCACCAGCTCTGGCTCCCTCTTGCCCTGGATCCTCCGCCCACTACCTTCCCTCTCCTATCATCTGTAGTAATGATTCCAGGATTATAGTGATTGTTGTTTTAATTTTTGGAAGTTTCCATTGGTTTTCTTTACATTTGTCATTGTTGTTTTCTTACATCCCCACCTTTGTCCTAAGTGGGGCTGATGCTAGGGATTTGCTCATAGAGCAACTTGGTCCCGGGGTCATGATGCTGTGGCAGATCCCAAGGGTCATGACCCTGGCACCTGAGTCATGGTCATGGTCATGGTCCATGGCATCCACCTACCTCATAGCTCTATTGATTTATTTCTGGTGCTGCCAGTCCCTTAGCCTTGCAGTTGCCCCCTAGGGCCTCCAGGGGTGTTAGAAGCAGAGCTGAGGCACAAGCCCTGGCCCTGCAGTACCACTCTGGCTTCTTCTGCCTCCCCTAGTAGCATCTGTGGTTTGCTTCTGTTCTTCTTCCCGCCGTGATTGGTACGTGTGATTGGTACGTGTGATTGCACGTAGCCCCGCATTGCCATCAGATTCTTCTGCTGCGCCAAGTTGTTGGCAGCAGTGTGTCTCTGTCTGTCTCTCGCAGTGGATTTTTACTGGGTGCCCAGCCCTTCGGCAGCAGGTTCCCCGACCCCCGGCCAAAGCCACAGTCCCTGCACCTCTTTCCCTGGCTCTGTCCAGGCCGCATCCAGAGACGCACACATTCAGTCTGTCATTCAGCAGATAGCTACCAAAGTCGTATTTTTGGAGCATGTGTTGTGTGGGGGTGGGGGCTGGGCCGGGCTGGGCCAGGGGTGGGGTGGAGAGGGCACTTGATGGTGCCGCTTCAGGCCATGCGCTGTTGGTGCTGCTCAGTGCCATTTCAGTACGCGTGGACCGGGGTGCTTTTATCTTGGTGTCCATCAGGCTGGAGGCTCACCTCGGTGACCACGCCTTCTGTCATTCCCCACTAATCCCAACACCCCCTCCCTCTCCTCACTGCCCCCAGAGGCCTATAAGTCTCCTCCCCCTGCTTCCTTCGGGAGACTCCCAACAGTGCCTTCTGAGGCAGGCCCCACCTGGCCAGCCTTGCTTCCTTTTTGGATTTTTAACATTTAATGTTATTTTTAGTCACTAATATGATAAGAGGGCTCGAAATCGAAACTGTGCCCCCACAGTGTCTTATGAGACACCTGCCACCCTCCATGGGCCCTCCACCACCATGGATGTAGATGGGGATACGAAATGGCCCTCGTCTCCCCCCTCTTCCAGAAACCTCATCCTTCCGTTTCCTCACCTCTTCCGTTCACCTGACAGAATTTTCTGGAGCTGCTTCTTCGGCAGGACCTTCCTCTTTCTCTCTCACCCATCCATAGGATCTCGTCACCTTTCTCTTAACATTCCTCCAAAGATGGACCCAGTTTTCCCACTCTTGCGACGACCTCAGCCTTGTGCCTGCATTCTCTGACCCAGGTCCTGGGACGGCTTGAGGACAAGGCTCCAGGTCACGATGTCACTGCCTCAAAGGGACATGCCTCTGCACACCAAAAGTCATCACTGAGTGGCTCCCCAGGGTGGCCACTGGATGCAGACATAGAAACCACCCCCCCTTCCCCAGCACCCCCTTCCTGCCTTGTTTACCACCTGGGCATGGCCCACCTTCTGCTGTGTCCTCGATTTACCTTCGTGCTTGCTTCTCTGGCTTCCGCACCACCACATCAGCCCCCAGGCAGGGCTTCCTCTGTCTTCCTCTGTTGGGTCTGCAGTGCCTAGAACAGTTTTCAGCATACAGTAGGTACGTGACTTTTTTTTTGTGGATTGACTGAAGCGTGTGGCCTGTTCCAAGTTACCTAGCCATTCTGTCTTGGCTTCTTCACATCTGACACGTGGACTCCCATGCCAGGGGCCGCTTTGATGATTAAATGAGAAATTGTGCCCCTCCAAGCCCTCGGGGGTACCTGGTCTGGCACAGATGACTGTTGGCTGCACTGGGCTACTGCTCCTCGCTACCTTCCTGGGAGGGGTCTGCCCCACAGGAACCCCCCAACAGACCCCCCACCACCCAGCTCTGGCCCTCTGACTCCTCCCTCTGCTTCTCTCTCAGCCGCTCCAGTACCTACTCCTACCCAGAGACGCCGCTGTACACCCAGACAGCGGGCACCAGCTACTACGAAGCCGCGGGCACCACCGCCCAGGTCAGCACACCTGCCACCTCCCAGGCAGTGGCCAGCACCGGCTCCGTGCCCATGTACGTGTCCGGCACCCAGGTGGTCACCAGCTCCACCAGCAGCGGGGGTGGGGCCAGCAGTGGTGGCAGCAGCGGCAGCGGCGGCGGGGGAGGCAGTGGCGGTGGCGGGGGCGGTGGCAGCGGCGGCAGCGGCAGCGGCGGCGGCAGCGGAGCGGGAACCTATGTGATCCAGGGCGGCTACATGCTGGGCAGTGCCAGCCAGTCCTACTCCCACACCACCCGTGCCTCGCCAGCCACTGTAAGTGCCAAAACTCGGGGCCCAGCAGAGTCTGGCAGTGGGAGGAGGGGGGCTGTGGGCTGTGGTGGGGGGTGGGGGGAGCGGGTGGTAGGGGTGGGTGAGTGATCAGTCGCCACCATCAGCCACCGTAAGCGTTGCACCAGAGTTCTCAGATGCAGGTATTCTGGGATCAGATCCTTGCTGGGTAGCCCCAGACAAGTTACTCAGCCTCTCTGGGCCTCAGCTAATATGCATGAAGCTGTTAGAGCGGTGCCCCAAGAAGCGTTGTTTCCTGGGATTATAGCTGATGACAGGTATAGAGTAAGGGGAGGGAGAGGCAGGCCCCAGCATGGGGGGAGCTGCCCTGAGCAAGGTTCTTTGTCCATCTGGAAGGCAGTGAGATAACCTCTCTCCACCCAGACATGGGCTTATCTGGAGTCACTTGGGGGAGGGCCCCTCACTAGCTCTGTGACTATAGATAGTTCGGGGCCTGGTGGTCCCATGGCAGTCCTCGTCCTTTTGGACCTTGGGGTCTGGAGTGATTTTAACTAGGGCCCTTTGACATAGCAATGCATCCTGGACCACATAATTAAGACAGAAGCTTTCTCAGAAAGTGGGCAGACTCTTCCTTATACATCCATGTAGCCTGGCTTCTAGTCTCTCGTTTTAAGTGCTGGCTGTGACCCACCTAACTGATTTCATGACCCCGTAATGGGATCCCTTCTGGGTCCTTTCCCAAAGTTTGCAGACATGCTTCACAGAACAGTGCTGTCCTAGAGAACATTCTCCATTGATGGAAATATCCCCTCTGTGCTGTTCAGTACAGAGACCTCTGGAGTTTGTTTTTCTTTAAACTATTTTGATATAACTGTAGATTCATAGGAAGTTGCAAAAATAGTACAGGGAGATCCCTCTGGGCCCCGCCCCCCCCAGCTCTGTTACCCATCTAGTTATGTTTTTTGTAACTGCAGTACAGTATCCAACCAGGAAACTGGGCTTGGTACCGTGTGGGTGTCTACTTGTCTTTTTATCGCGGGTGTACGTTTGGGAAACCACCACTACGGTCAAGATGCAGAACTGTTCCATTGCCACAAAGATCGCTCTCCTGCTCCCCCTTCGATAGTAACCCCCGCTCTCCTCCCTCCCAGCATCCCTAACCCCCAGCAACCATGAATCTGTTTCCCATTTCTATAATGCTGTCATTCTGCGAACGTTCAGTGACTCATCCTCCATGTGACCTTTTGACATTGGCTTTTTCCACTCAGTATAAGTAAATTTAAATAGCCACATGTGATTGGTGGTGACTACATTGGACAGTGCAGCTCTAGAGAATTCCATGGGATTTAGTTCCCCCACCGTGATTATGATATCATGTCCCCTGCAGTGTGGCTGTCAGGATCACAATTGGAAATAGGTACCGAGAGCACTTCACAATGAGTACTCGAGAAACTGAAGTGATTCTTAGTGTTCTTCTGTCCCTGGTCCGGCCCCAGGTTCAGTGGCTCCTAGACAACTATGAGACGGCAGAGGGGGTGAGCCTGCCACGGAGCACCCTCTACTGCCACTACCTGCTGCACTGCCAGGAGCAGAAGCTGGAGCCCGTCAATGCTGCTTCCTTCGGCAAGCTCATCCGCTCTGTCTTCATGGGCCTGCGCACCCGACGGCTTGGCACCAGGTGGGCCACCCACCCCTACCCGAAGTTCTCCACAGCCACATTTACCACTCTCGTGCCCTCCTTCACTCTGCTCTAGCCCCACTGGCCCCTTCCTCTGATACCCACACACTCCTACCCCAGGGCCTTTGCACCCGCTGTACCTTCTCCTTCATGCGCTTTTCTCCATCTCGTTACTCAGATGCCCCCTGGCCTAACTAAAACAAAAGCCTTCCCACTCCCCGCCTCCCACCTCCCTGACACTCCCCACCATCCCCTTCCCCGCTTGCTTTTCATCCTTACTACGGAGCACCATCCCACATGCCTTTTGTGTTGCTTCTCTTGTGGCTGATCTGGCTTCCAGTGCTAAAATGCACATAACTTGAGGGTGCGGGCACCATACATGGTTGGTGCTTTAATCAGGGCCTTCAAGTCTGGATTCATGTAGGAGGGAACAAGGGGCCCTCTCCTGACCCCACACTTCCCTTCTCCTTCGCAACGCTTACACCTCCCTGGGGTGAGCCCTGCCCATCTCTTGGGTCCAGTTCCCTTCCCGGCTTACGTGTCACCTCATTCACTTACACGTGCATAACCCCTGGGCAGAGTACTGTGTGTCTCTGTGCCACAGTTTCTTCCTCTGTCCCCAGAGGGTGCCAGGAGCACCCTTCGTAGGACAGGGTTAAGGAGCGCGGGGATTTGTATATGCTAAGGGCTCAGAGCAGTGCCTGGCAATTTGTTGTAACTAGTCATCGTCAACAAGTACGTGCCAGGATCGGAGGTCGAGGAGTTCTCCAGACACTGGCCCTGTCTTCTCAGAACTCAGTTGGTACATGGGACCTCTCTTGGCACCCACAGTCCCTGTACTTCCCCAGCACGGCACCCCTGGCTCCGTGGAACATGGGTCTTTTCCCCAGGCCATTTGGCCAGGGGGAGACAGATGTGATGCGAAGGTCCCCGGTGGACAGCTGGAGGACCCCCAGCTCTCAGCCTCTGCCCAGCTCTCAGCCTCTGCCTCCCTCTCAGGGGCAACTCTAAATACCACTACTACGGCCTGCGCATCAAGGCCAGCTCGCCCCTGCTGCGGCTCATGGAGGACCAGCAGCACATGGCTATGCGGGGCCAGCCCTTCTCGCAGAAGCAAAGGTAGGAGGACGGGGCCAGCCCCTGGGCTGGTGGGCGGGGAAGGGCGTGCTGGCCTGTCTCAGTGCTCTAACCGCCCCTTCTCCAGGCTCAAGCCCATCCAGAAGATGGAGGGCATGACCAACGGTGTGGCTGTGGGGCCGCAGCAGGCCGCTGGGCTGTCTGACATCAGCGCCCAGGTCCAGCAGTACCAGCAGTTCCTGGGTGAGAGCGCTCTGGCCCATGGGGTGGGGTCTGGGCCAGGGTCTGGGCCAGGGTCTGGGGCCTCTGGAGAGAGTGGAGGTGGTTCGTCTGCCTTCCCGGGGCTGCCTCATTCCCCACTGCCCGTGGGGGACCCCTGCTTGGGAGGAAAGCTCTGATAACTTGATAAGACCCCAGGGAGAGGCATGAGGGGGGCAGGCAGGTGGGACGATGAAGGGCCTCACGGCGCCCCCTCCTGCCTCCAGATGCCGCGAGGAGTCTCCCTGATTTCTCAGAGCTTGACCTCCAGGGCAAAGTCCTCCCCGAGGGCGTTGGGCCTGGGGACATCAAGGCCTTCCAGGTCCTGTACCGGGAACACTGTGAGGTAGGGCAGCTGGGTGAGTGGGCATGGGCGAGGGAAAGCCATGCTGCCGCCCACCCCCATGTCCCTGAGCATCCAGCCTCCCCAACAGGCCATTGTCGACGTCATGGTGAACCTACAGTTCACCCTGGTGGAGACGCTGTGGAAAACCTTCTGGAGATACAACCTCAGCCAGCCCAACGAGGCACCTCCACTGGCTGTGTGAGTCCCTCGGTGGGAGCGGGGAGGAGGGAGAGAAGGGGGGGCCCGGTGAGAGTCAGCACCCAGGGGTGGCCAGAGCTCAGACATCAGGTGGAGGGGGGCATCTGCTTGATCCCTGGGGTGTGCGGGGTGCATGCAACCTTCCGACCCCTGCTCCAGGGCTTGTGTATCAGTCTGACAGCATGTGGAGTAGTGTCCCCCGCTAAGCTGTTTCCTCCCTGCAGTGGGTGCACGCCCGTGCCTCATGTGCAGGGTACAAGATCCCCAGCTGACCCCGGGGGCATCGGGGCCCGTGTCAGCCTGACCTCAGGGCTGGGGTGGCTGTCTACAGGCATGATGAGGCTGAGAAGCGGCTGCCCAAGGCCAGCCTGGTGCTCCTCTCCAAGTTTGAACCAGTGCTGCAGTGGACCAAGCACTGTGACAATGTGCTGTACCAGGGCCTGGTGGAGATCCTCATCCCGGACGTGCTGCGGCCCATCCCCAGTGAGTGCAGGACGGCTGCCCCACCACCGGCCCCATCCCCACGTGCCACGGTCCTGATGAGCCCCCGCTGCCACCCACAGGTGCCTTGACCCAAGCGATCCGGAACTTTGCCAAGAGCCTGGAGAGCTGGCTCACGCATGCCATGGTGAACATCCCTGAGGAGATGCTGCGTGTGAAGGTGAGGGTGTGAGGAGGGGGTCTGGGCACAGCCTCACAGGTGGGGGCTGAGCGGCCAGCCTGGGTGCTGGGCCCAGCTCCTGCCACCTGGCTGTGCAACTGTGGGCTGGGGGCCTCCCTCTCCTCGCCCTCATAGAGGCCCTAGGATTTGTCCCCATGCCTCTTCCCTCACAGTGATCTTCGGGTTATCGTCTTTACCCCCTTCTGAAACACAAACCCTTTGTGGTGTTTTTGTACACAAAACGGTATCTTAAAAAAATAAAAACCAAATGCAACCTGAAGTAATTCTCTTCAGGCAGTTTCAATAGGGGGGCGGGAAACATAAGGGAACAGAGTAGTGGCCCTCTTCGTCAGTGCTGCGTAATCACGAAGTATGCTGAAGTACTCTGACGTGAGGAATTAGATGGGCTGTGTCTGCTCTTGAGCAAAAAAATAAAAGGAAGAGAAGGGGGTTTTTATCGTCCTTAAAATGTTAATGAGGTTATACGGAACTGGGCCTTGAAGCATTGGCCCTGGGCGCACTGGACAGGGGTGAGGAGTGGGGAGGTGGGAAGAGTAGAAGCTGGAGCCAATGAAAAAATGAGCAAATGTATTCATTCATTTATTCAGCATGCATTTATTGAGTACCTGCAGTGTGCCAGCGTAGTTCTCAGTGCTGGGAGCACAGCAGTGACCAAGATGGACAACGTTCCACCCTCCCTAACCTGACATTCAAGGGAATAACAGTTCCAGCCCTTTCTAGGCAGTGTCTTCCGTGAATTTCTCGTGTCCTTTCATTAAAAATAATGACGCTGGTCAGACACATTATATTGATTTTTTTTTTTTTCGGTCCCTCACTTCGGGTGTCCACCCTAAATTTGAAAATCCCGACCCATTGATCCAACAAAAGCAACGACGTACATCCTCCCTTTGGGGAGAAAGAAAGGCTCAGAGAAGTTGCAGCGGCTGGGGTAGGGGATGGGGGGGTTCTCACCAGCCCCAAGCAGATCTGCCCCCCCCACCCCGCAGGTGGCAGCAGCCGGCGCCTTTGCGCAGACGCTGCGACGCTACACGTCGCTCAATCACTTGGCGCAAGCAGCCCGCGCGGTGCTGCAGAACACGGCGCAGATCAACCAGATGCTGAGCGACCTCAACCGCGTGGACTTCGCCAACGTGCAAGTGAGCGCGGGACAGGGCCGGGGAGCGCGGGGCGGCGCGGCGGGGGCGGGGTGGGGGGGGCGGTGGCCGCTGAGCCACGGGCATTTGCCGCTGTCCTCCAGGAGCAGGCCTCGTGGGTGTGCCGCTGCGAGGACCGCGTGGTGCAGCGGCTGGAGCAGGACTTCAAGGTGACCCTGCAGCAGCAGAACTCACTGGAGCAGTGGGCGGCCTGGCTGGACGGCGTCGTGAGCCAGGTGCTTAAGCCCTACCAGGGCAGCACCGGCTTCCCCAAGGCCGCCAAGCTCTTCCTCCTCAAGTGGTCCTTCTACAGGTGCGCTCTGGCTCGGCGGGAGCCGGCGGGGAAGGGCGGGGTGGGAGGCCCCTCCTCCTGGGGGCGGGGTCTCGAGCCGGCTCCTCCTCTCCGAGGGCTAGCCAAAATGGGATGGGGAAAGAAGCCATTCCTCCTCGCGGAGTTTGGGACCAGGAAGATCCCGCTTCCTTGGAGCTCGGGTCCCTTTTCACCAGGGCAGGGGTCTGTTGGCAGTGGGCGGAGTGAGGACCCTGTGCTCTCACCACGGGGTGGCATCGGGCCTGATGGCCTCCTCTCGGCCGCCCGCAGCTCCATGGTGATCCGGGACCTGACCCTGCGAAGCGCTGCCAGCTTTGGTTCTTTCCACCTCATCCGGCTGCTCTACGACGAGTACATGTACTACCTGATCGAGCATCGAGTGGCCCAGGCCAAGGGCGAGACCCCAATTGCGGTCATGGGCGAGGTGCGCGCGGCGGGGCACAGAGGGCGCGGGCGGGGGACCCCTTGGCGGGACCCTCACCCCTTGTCTTGCCTCCTTGCAGTTCGCCAACCTGACCACCTCGCTGAACCCCCTAGACCCGGACAAAGGTAGGCGGGGCGGGGCGTGTCTCTGTCGTGGGGCCGAATCCCAGGAGCTGCAGACAGGGCGGTGGGGATGGAGGAGGCGCCGGCGGTGCTCTGGGGGCGCCGCCGCCCTGCGCTGAGTCGGGCCTCCTCTGTGTGCCCCAGACGAAGAGGAGGAGGAAGAGGAGGAGAGCGAGGATGAGCTGCCGCAGGACATCTCGCTGGCGGCCGGCGGCGAGTCGCCCGCTCTGGGCCCTGATGCCCTGGAGCCGCCTGCCAAGTTGGCACGGACAGACGCGCGTGGCCTCTTCGTGCAGGCGCTGCCCTCCAGCTAAGCCCGCGGCCTCCCCTGCCCCGCCCGCCCGCCCCCACCGCCCATCCACGCCAGGGTCCCTCACAGCTTCTGTGGCTTTGCTGTCACCGGTCCAGCCTCGGGCGGGGAGGGGGCCTCCAAGACAGGGAAAGCTAGGGGGTCCCTGCCCCCAGTGGGGGCGGCACAATCACAGGGCCAGGCGGAGCCGCAGCTGCAAACTGACACACAAGACGTGCCTTAAGGAACCCGCCGCCGTGCCCAGGTGCCCCGTGGGACAGCCAGCTAGGCTCCTTGGCCCCGAAGGCCTCAGCATCTCCCTCCCCCAGCCCCACCCTCCCCTGTCCCAGGGGGCAGGCAGGCAGGCCCCCTCCCCTGTGGAACTGTTAACTTATTCAGCTCGCTGGCTTTGCACAGTCTGTCCCGGGCCCAACCCTGAGCCCCAGGTGGGCACAGGTGGGTATCACCTGGGGACCCCCACTGTCAGCAGCAGCCCCGGGACCCCTCCCCCCAGCAACCCCACCGCTCCCCACTCCTTGGTATAAGTGCAATTAAAGCCGTGGGTGTCGCATCTTCTCCAGAGCTGGGCCCTCCCTTGCCCCGCAGCCCTCAGGAGGGCACTGTCCAGCCTGGTTGGGGGGAGGGCGGCGGGGGGCACCGCCTCCAGCTTCCAAAGAGCAGCAGGCTGGGCTGGGGGTGGGAGCCCAGAGGGGCCTACTGCCAGCAGTGGGGCCCAGAAGTGCCCACGCCTGTCCCAGCCCCAGCTAGGGGCTCGGCTCCCAGATCCAAGACCCCAGCATCCCAGGCCACCCGCCTCTGGTTTGTAATGGAACCTCTGTGCTCCTTCTCTCCCGGGAGACTGTGCTTCTCCTCCGTGCAGTGCGACCCGCCCCCCACATGACTATTGTGCGATTTGTGAGCCGCCTGAGCGGAGTTGGTAACTTGTTGGTTTTTTTCCAACCATCATGGCCTTATCTGTTCCGGTTTTCTCAGTGTCTTCAACCTGTGAGATAGATGTTTATGGCAAAAAGCAAAAAAACAAAAAACAAAAAAAGACAAAAAAAGATCTGACCTATTGTATAGAAATCACTATTTTGTGTGCTCCGCGTGCTACAGCTTTTGGGGTGGCCCCCCAACTTCCCCTCCCCACTCCCTCGGGGCCCCCCCTCTCCTGGCCGTGAAAGTGTCCACGCGTGTGGTAGTCTAGTGTGCCGAGCTGTTTTCTACCTTTTTGTAGTCTTTCTTAAAACACAATAAATTCCGCTGTGGTATGTGGCTGCTGCTGACTCACGGGGCCTTGGGGCTGGGGACTCCAACTGGGCCCCGAGCGGCAGTAAAGGGAATTCAGGGAGGTTCAGAAATAAAACATTTATTACATGAAGAGGAACGAGGGGCAGAGGGAGGGGATGGCCACAAGGTCTGCCGCCACAAGTAGGGGGGAGGCTGAGGCAGGGGAAGGGGGGGTCCATTCGGCCTCCCTGGGGGGCAACGTCCACACCTGTAGCCAAGGAAAGGGGCAGATGCGCAGAGAGCAAGGACCTGTGCCCAGTGCGGGGTGAAGGTGGGCGCTTGAGGCTGGTGGGTCAGGGGGCTCCCTCCCTCTGCCCCTTCCCAACTTAAATAGGCATAAATAAGAAGCGTCCAGACTCTCAGGCCACCAGGGGCTGCCCCGCCCAGCTCCCTTCCCCGCAGCCTAACACGAGCGCTGGTCCGTCGGTCGGTCGGTCATCAGTCGGTCGGCCGGCCAGCCGGGGAGAGGCTGCCAGGAAGGCAACCGGCTCCCAGGCCGCGGAGGTAGTTGGAGTCAGTGTCCAGAGCGGCCGGGCCCTCACAGCACAATCCACGTGTATCGCTCACTGTCTGCCAGAACCTTCAGCGAGCACCCTGCAAGGAAGGGGCAGAAGGGAGCCATGAAGTCTACAGGCCCAGGCTGAGGGGAGGTGCCTGCCTCCTGCCCTGATGTGATTTGGGCCACAAGGTTCCAGAAGGCAATTACCCTGCTGAGTTCTGCAGGCCTCCTCCCAGCAGCTACCCAGTAGAGGTCTGCTGAATGAACGGACTGGCTGGGGGTCCCCAGGCGCCACAGCTGCCAGGTCCTCTGCGAGCCTGCCCTTCCCTCCCCTCACTCCATTCATGGCCAGTGGACTCCATTCAGGAACACAGAGGAATCCACACCTGTTCTAGACCTGACATGGTGCCAGAGGACCTCAGTCCTGACCGTCATCGGGTCCCAGGGCCCACCTTTGTGCAGCGCCTCGTTGGTCATCCTGTTGACATAGCGGCCGCTGCTCTCAGGCACCAGCCACTTCATGACCATGTCCACGCAGCTCTTGCGGTACGAGCTCCAGACACTGCCGCTGAGGGCAAGGGGGTGAGGGCTCTCATCACCCCGGTCGCCCACCCCGGTCCCTGGCCCCCGGCCCTGGCCCCAGCCCCACCTCACCTGGTCTGCCCCTTGACCTCAGTGAGGTCGCCTACACTGACTGTCACGAAGATGCCTGTGTTGAGGTCCCATGCCACCTTGAGGCTGGTGTGATAGGTCTTTGGTCTGCAGTGGGGTGGGGGGCAAAGGAGAAAGCGCTGGGACCCCGGCAACCCTGAGGGTCTGCTCTCTCCGGAGCAGTTACGGTGTGCCTGGTCCAAGTTTTGGGGGCAGGGAAAGTCGTCTCCATCCCCGCTTGCCCACCCCCACAGAAGAATCGGAGTGTGGCTTCCTGCTGGGCGGAGACGGGGGGCCACCTCTACTCCCACCGGCTCACCGGAGCTGGCCCTCCTCAGTTGGGGACGGGAATGCCAGGAGCAGCAGGCCAATGTTGATGAGGACTTGATTGGTTTCCGGGCAGACCTTGGTGGGGGCGGGGCGGGGACAACAGTGACAGCTCTTGAGGTGATGCCCAGAATACAGAGTCCCTGGGCCCACCCTGTCCCCTCCCCAGGCCCACCTCCAGGATGACAATGTCATAGTCACTGAAGGAACAAAACTGGTGGGCCCAGGTGGCGTCATGGCGGATGACCTCATTGATGACGTATTCAAAGTCCAGTGTGAGCTGCTCCACCGTCAGATACTGACCCTGTGGGTGGTGGGGAGGGGAAGGTTGCTGTAACTGCGACCCCAGCAGGCTCCCCAGGGGCTGCCCCTCGGCCTGCCTCCCACAGGCACCAACCTGGACAGCAGCCCGCTCCCGCATGGGCCGCAGGTTGCGGCCCCGGAGATCAGTCACCACAAAGGGCAAGGAGATCTTGTCATCCTCGAACTCTGAGGGCACAGGAAGTGGGAGTAGGGGTGGGAGGGGGAACTTCCATGCCCAGCGCCCTGCCTGCTGCGTGGGTTCCTGACTCACCATCCTCCGGTTCTGTCCCTTCGCTGGACCCCAGCACATAATACAGCTTGGTGTAGTTGACGTAGCCCGGCTCTGGGGCCGGTGCTTCCGCCGCTGGGGGGCTATCTCGGGGTGCCACCTCCCCGCCTGGGGCCAGGGGCTCTGAGGGCAGACGGCAGCGGCTGCCCGAGGGCCCTGGGCAAGGGGGTGGCCGGGCTTCCTCCAAGGTCCCCCCCTTGGCCTCTCTGGCCCTGCGGAAGATGTCGGCCACAAACTCCTTGGCTTTGGCGATGGCAGGTGAGGGCTCGGGGGCCCCAGGGGGCCGGGCGGGAGCTGCTTCAGGGCAGGGGCTGGGGAGGGCAGGGGGCACCTCAGGGCTCTGGGGCCCAGGGGGGCTCGGGGGTGCTGTAGGGGAGGCGGTGTGGTCATACAGAATTTGGCAGAAGCTGCTCTCGCCTGAAACAAAAACAGAGGGAGGTAGGGGTGCTCAACAGTCGAGTTCAAGTTTAGGACACTGCCAACCTTCCTAACCGCCCTAGGGCTGCTTCTTAGAAATCCACCTTGAGGAGACCCTCCTAGAAGACTTACTTATATTGAAAGATCAGTCAGAAACACTCAGGAAAAAGGCCTTGTACACGCACGTGTGCACATAAATGACACTTTCATTCAGACTTCAATTTTGAGCATTTACCAAATGCCACACACTGAGGACACGAGTGGAAAGCCACATAAATCCCTGCCCCTGGGCGGCTGACAGTGACAAAAGCTAAAGATCACCGAAGTCTGAGTTTCCTACACAGCCATTCATTGTTCCCAAAGGGAGCTGACTGGCTTGGGCACTCAGCAGCCAAATCCCAGGCCTCCGTCGCTGTCCGCCTGACTAGGGACTGGCTCCCCTCTGGGAGCGTGAGCTCAGCATGGAGAACCCTGAAGCACAGAATGAGCAGCACCAGGACCTCTGCCTGCACCACCTCCGTAGGGCCCCCCACAATCAATCTTGAGCGGGGAGGCTGTGTCCTCCCAGTTCAGAGACTAGGGACCGAGGCTCAAGGAGAAACTTGTCCAAGGTCACGCTGCAGGACAGCACGAACCAATGCACTCCTGTCCACCAGCACGGAAAATGGCCAAGTCAAAACTCAGTGTCCCTCTGTGTAAGTGGTAAGGTGTTAGACATGGGGGACAGTGGCCCCCTCACCCCCGAATGCGTACAGCTGAGTCCTTTCCCACGTGACACTTCCTACAGGGAGCCACAGCCACAAGTCCAGGAGTATGGGTCTCAGCCAGCCCCGGCTTGTTGGGGGCTCACAGCCTGATGAGGGGCAGGGCCTTGCCCACAGTGGCAAAAGCGGCCAGGGCCAGGAGGCCCCTGGATGGGCCCAGAAACAAGGCGCCCTGGCTCTTGCTGATGTGTGCACTCCATTTTATACATTTAATTCTCTCTTCATATCCACTCCCCTCCCCCTCCCAGGGGAAACCATTATCATGTAGTTAGTGGGTGTCTTCTCATTTGACTGCGTTCTTGCAAAATCAAAACATATTTTTAATTTATATGTGAGTGGTATCATTATCCGGTTATAGGTCTCCCTTCGTTTTGTCTGCACTCAAGCACATCTTTAAAGCATGCTCCATGGTCACGCGTGCTGGGGCACCCACTGAAACTGCTCATCCAAGAGAACATCTGCCTTGTCTGACCTCCCTGAGCCCCAGGGATGGAGCTCGCAGCCCGCAAAGCCTTGGACGTGGTCAGGCACAGGACCGCTCACATGTGCGGCCCTGAGAGAGCGGCGGTGGGGGAGGGAGCGAACATCCCCACCAGCCCGTACCACTGTCCAGCTTCTTAACTTCAGCCACTCTGTCAAGGGACATCACCTTGTGATCTCCAAAAATTTCCAATTTTTGGAGAGAGCACTGTGCCGTCCAGCATGGTAGCCGCGACCACATGTGGCTTTTTGAACTCAACTAAAATGAACTGAAATTAAAAACTCAGTTCCTTGGTCACATGAGCCACTTTCAGTGGCTACTAGTGGCAGCTGTTGCAGATATAGACCTGGCAGATATAGACCATCCCAGCCCTGTGCTAAGTTCTAGAGAACAGCGCTGGGGTGGAGCATAGCTAGCTTGGGAGTCCATATCCCTGCTTTCCAGCTGAGTTACCTTGGACAAGGGACTTCACTTCTGAAGATCTCATTTGGGATCAGGGGACTGGGGGCTTGGAGGATTCCAGAGGGCACCAGGCCCGTCCTCAGACCCAGGGGCCTACCTGCCGAGTGGACGGAGACGGCGCAGGCCACCAGGGAGTAGCTGGTGTTGAGCAGCACCACCTGGTCCTTCTTGAGCTGGAAGGCGGGCTGGAAGGTGGGGAAGGGGTAGACCACCTGGTACTTCGTGTGCAGTATGAAGCCGTGCCGCAGGCACTGTGCGCTCGGGTCGCCTGCAGCAATACACGCACTGCGGGCTCACGCGTGGCCTCGGGGCAGGGAGGCAGCCCGCACCCCGAGGCCCCCAGCCGCTCACCTGGATGGGCCCGGCTGGCTTCCCGGCAGGCGGCACAGCGGCCTGGCGGTGGTACCGCCACGGTGCTGATGTAGATGTCTCTGTGGTTCTCGTCACTCATCATCATCATGTTCATGAGCATCCCGTTGGCTGAGCGGGTGCTGGGGGCCGGCATGCCTTCAGCAACCTGGCCCACGCACCGCCCTCCCCGGGTCCCCAGGCCTCCCATGTCCCCAAGTCTTACTTGAACCCAAAGACGATGACCTTGGAGGCGTCACTGGGCCACTCACACACGGTCAGGTACAGGTCGCTATAGATCTCCTCATCCTGGAAGAGCCGCACCTGCCGGACCTGAGCAGCACGTTCAGGGTCGGTATAGGGTGAGAGCAAGTAGGGTGGGGGTGCGTAGGGGACCAAGGATGCACAATGCTGGGCAGGAATTGGAGCTGGGGCTGAGCTGGCAGGAGCAACCTTTTGGGTGGGGGCGGGTGGCTCGACCCAGGGAGTCCCAAGCAGCTCCTACACCACACCCCTCTGCCTTCCTGAGGACAGGCTGGGGAGGCTCCCCTTAGGAGGAGGGGAAACAGGGAAGCTGGCCTGGCACAGGAGGAAGCTGAGGAGAGAGCCCAGCCCCAAGAAAGGGGACTCTGCCAGACACATCAGATCCACACCCTATCCACCCCGAAACCTGTTCACCTTTCCGAGCTCATGTGTAAACTGGGGTAACAGCACTCACCTCCTGGGGGAGGGGGGTTCAAGGAGTCAAAGTCAGGGTTAAGTGCACAGACTAGCAAAGCTACCAGGTCCCACCTGGCCTAAGCCTGCTGTGTGCTTCTTAGGCTGAGTCAAACCACACGCAAGTGCCACCACCTACCCACTTTCAACTATAAAAACGGCGGCTGCACCTGGTTTGACCTAAGGCACGGAATACTGACAGTGACCCTTGGAGTAGAATTTCTCCACTTTACAGACAAGGACTGTGAGGCTCGGGGGATGCTGTGATCTGCTGGTCACGTTGCTGGAAGGGATAGCCCAGCCCTGGGCCCGGCCCTACCAGCTTGAGCTTGCTGTGGACGTTGAACTCCCACCAGTACAGATGATAGATGTAGAAGGAGAAGTCATCATCCCCACTGCTGCTGGTATATGAAAGAACATAACGGCCGCACTTGGAAAAGCCCAGGAAGATGTGTCTGTGGAGGCAGGCAAAACAGCCAGGTCAAGACCGACCTACCGCCCCACCCAGCCACCCCCCACCAACCCCCACCCCATCCCAGCCTCACGCAGCCTCACCCTGCGTAGAGAAAGTCCTCATCCACAATGTTCTTGAGGGAGACGCAGACCCTGGGCGGCAGCTTCCGGAAGAGGCGAGGGGAGAGCTGCCCACTGATCTGGGAAAGGGGTGGCCCTGGCTCTTGAGGCACCATCACGCCCCAGTCCCCTCACCTAAAGCAGAGTAGCACCCCCAGGGTCTAGCCCAGACACACAGGCCCACTTCCCAACAACCATGACGGTCAAGAGCAATCCAAGCTCTGGAAGGTGGGAATAGCTGGGGAAGATGGATCAACTGGGCCTCACTTGAGCCTCCCCTTCCACCAGGGACCCATGCCCTGGGCCTCACTTGAGCGTCCCCTTACACTAGGGACCCATGACACCCTCCCAGTCCCATATCTCTTCAACCTCAGAGCCCCTCTTGCCCAAGCACCCAGGTTCTAAGGACCGGCACTGTCATTAACCCCCACCCCCAGGAAGGTTTCCCATTCACCCTTGGCCACAGTGTGCCACTGGCTGCCTTCCTGAAGGCTTCTTCATGGTACACTGAGCTGTAGGTGTCCTTGGCCACTAAGGAGGCTTGACCAACTGAACTCACCAGTCCCTAACCCATTAGCCTACACACACAGTGCTCAGGACCTTTGAGAGGGCCCTGGCCTCACCTGGGGACCTACTGAGGCAGAAGAGGGGCTAACCAGTGACCTTCCAATTCCTGCCCAATTCCCCCTTCTCACTTAACCTAGCCACCTTCTAACCATCTCCCTCATCCCAAAAACTTCAAGGAGGGGACAGGCAGGCACAAGCTGTGTAGTAGGGGATCAGAGCACCCTGAGTCCTACAGCCCAGTCTGAGTGAGACACTTGGCCTTACCCTCAAGAGTACTGATGGGAAAGAGACCTATCTGGCGAGCTCCCTAGCAGATGAGGGAGAAAGCCCACTCCTCAAGGGGATGCCAGTCTTATGGAACAGCTCTGTTGGTGAAGCCCAGGCTGACCGGGGAGACACAATCCCTGTCCCAGGAGCTTCCAAGCTAAGGGTGGAGCCACAGCCCAACCCGGGAACAACCAGGCTGAAGGCGGAGACAGTCCCTGCCCCAGAATCTCGTCAAAAGGAGGAGACACAGCACTGCCTTCACAGAGTTCCCAGACTAATGGAGAAGGCACTTTCCCTATCCACGGGAATGTAGTTCTGCCCAGGTTGCTGCTGACCTGACAGCAGATTCACATGTCTGCCCTCCCAGAGCACCCCAAAGGATGTGGGAGAGACATGCTGGCACGTTGTGAGTTTACTGTCTGATGGAGAAGACAGAGCGGTGCTCAGGGAGCTCCCAGTCTGAGGGGGAAGACCAGGCTTTCTCCAAGGAGGTCGCTCCCATTCAGTGGGGGAGGCAGACACAGGTACAGGAATTCCCTGCTCCCGTGCGGTCGGAGCCGGGACAGAGAGAGGAACAGCAGGCAGAGGAAGCCCAAAGCCGGTCGCAGGGGCTCCGCCACGGGGGTGGGAAAGCTCCATAACGGAGGGGCCATGGGAGCAGGGTTTTGAAAAATGAGTCTGACCCTGGATCGCCCCCTTCCTCCTTATTCCTCCAGCGACCTCCCTCTCTCCAAGCCCTTTCTCAGCCACCACACCAGCCTTTCCATCAGAGCCCCCTCCCCCGGAATCCGCCCCCAGTCCTCTCCATCCAAACCCCCGTCCCAGCCCCCTCCATCCAAGCCCTCTCCCCCGGGCCCCGCCCAGCCCCCTTCCTCCGAGCCCCCTCCCCCGCGGCTCCGCCCCCAACCCCTCACCCCGCGAACGCCTCCTTCCCTCCGCCTCCCTCGTCCCTTCTCCCCACCCTCCGGCGCGCTCCTCCAAGACTCCAGGCCTTACCTTGACCCGCTCCAGCTGCTTGAGGACGTGCTCCCGCCGCCGCCCTGCTGCCCGCTTCCCCCCGGCGCCCCCGGGGCCGCCGCCGCCGCTCCCGGCCCCGCTGTTCCGCTCCGATTTCGAGCTGGGCGCCATTTTCACCCCCTCCCTCCACTTCCGGAGCAACCGGCCTTTTTGTCCCACCCCCGCCGCCTCCTCATTGGCCCTTTCTCGGCATTGCGGCCGGTCGGTTGGGTGAAAGCCCGCATTCGGGGCCTCTTCCCGCTAGGCCTGTCCATCATAGCCACCTCGGCCCTTGATTGGCTGAGATGATACAAACCCTGTGGTTCGCCGCCGTATTCCCGCCTTTCCGCAAGGACGCACCCGTCAAGAGGCTCGGTTTGCACCCCTTGCCGAGGCGACTTTGACCGGATAGGCGAAGGCCCCTATCCCTCTCGGCGGCGTCACGCCCCACTGTGGCTGGTGGGTTTCCATGGAGACCGCGGGCGGTCCAGGCCCGTGGGCGGGGCGATGAGAGCTTGTGGTCCAGACCCGGCCGGAGTCCCCGCAGCGCCCTATCCAGATGCGAAGAGGCCTGGCGACTATCCTGGGGCCATCACAGGCCGGGCCAGGCCAAGGAAAGGGATTTGCAAAAAAAAAAAAAAAAGAGAGTTGATGAAAACATCTTTCAGATGGGCGGGGGCAGCGATGATGTTAACGATAGCATCGATGGCTTCTAGAGCACTAACCATGTGCTAGACATGGTTCTGAGCTTACAACAATTCTATGCAGTAGGTCACTGTTGTGCCCATTTTACAGATGACAGTAATAATTGTTGAATGTCTGCTAGAAGTATCATCTTTTTGTGGCGTTTGCTCATTTAATCTTCGCAACAGTTTTGCAGATAGGTCCTTTTATTATTATAAATAATACATTTATAAATAATAATCTATTACTCCAAGGGTCATTTCATTCTCATGAAACTGAGGCTTACAGCATAGTGCTCCCGAGTACCTGACATGCATATACCTCAGTTGTAACTATAATCAGGGAAGAAGTGAATGGATCTCAGACTTCTCATTTGTCCAGCCTCATGCATTCATTTAGTCAACAAATATTTATTGAGTGCCTACTATATTCTAGAGCTGGGGAACAAGACAGGTGATAAAGAAGGAAATGGATTTTTGGTTATCTAATTCCAGGTAGGATTAGAAATCAAAGGGAAGGAAGAAGGCTGCTCAGGGCAGTCATAGAGGGGCCCTGTGCAGGTGAGGAAGAGGAATATTCCAACAAAGAGAAAGCCTTCAGAGGAATGAGGGTGACATGACTGAGAGACCACAGAAAGTCCAGTTTGGGCCAAAGCAGGAATGAACAAGGGAAAAAATAAGCAAGGAAAACACAAGGACAGGAAAGCAGGCAGGGAGTGTTGGTAAGCAAGATAGCTGGATTTTACTCCTAAGCATAAAGGGAAGTCTCTGGAGGTTTTTAGTATGATGGAATCTGCTGGGAGATTTAAAAGATTGTGATCCATGGAGTATCTCACTGGCTCAATGGGTAGAACATGCAGCCCTTGATCTCAGGGCCTGGAGGTCATGCCCCATGTTGGATGAAGAGATTAAAAAAAAAAACAAAACTAATAATGAAAGATCATCGTGATCCAAAGAAATAAATACCAATGAATCCATACTGGTATAAATAAATGATTGAATAAAAAATGGGGGGAAAGAGATGACCCTTCCATATAGAACATGTTCAATTAATAAGTATAGAAGGAATGAGGGAATTTAAAAAATCATTATCAGGCAGACGTCACAGATATAATTGCAGCAGTCAAAATCTACCAATGAGTGTTAAAATTAGTGAATGAAACTTCAAGGAGGAAACATGACATTCGCCTACCCTAAAAGTATGTCTCCTAAAATATTTATTTGCTGGGTTTTTAAAAATATATGTCCACAGGGGCACCTGGGTGACTCAGTAGGTTAAGTGTCTAACTCTTGATTTTGGCTCAGGGTCCTGGGATTGAGCCCTGCCTCAGATTCTGGGCTGGGGGTGAAGCCTGCTTGGGATTCTCTCTTTCTCTCTACTTCTCCCCACTCACGAACCCTGCCTGACCACATGATGGAGCTTAATTCACCTTGTTGGGTGTGGGCTGGATTTAGAGACTTGTGTCTAAAGAATAAAAGTATGGAAAGTGCAAAAAGTAACTTAGTAGTGGAGAAACCTGGCAGATACTACCACAAGCAGGTTAGTTAACTGTCTGCTTTCAGTTCATGTCATGATCCCGGGGTCCTGGGATCAAGCCCTGCATTGGGCTCCCCCACTCAGCGGAGACCCTGCTTCTCCCTCTACCCTCCCCCCATGTTTGCACTCTCTCCCTCTCTCTTTCTCTATCTCAAATAAACAAACAAATAAACAAAAATCTTTAAAAAAAAATATCGTAGCCATGAGTCATATGCATGTACCCCTGATAGGAGGTGATGAAGAGGACACATCACGTCTCTGGTATCGTCCCTTAAATCCATAACCTCAGTCCACTCTTGAGAAAAGACAAGACGTTTGTCCCAAACTGAGGGATATTCTACAAAAGACCTAGTTAGGACACTTCAGAAACGTCAAGGTCATGAAGGGGAACCTGGGTGGCCCAGTTCGTTAAGGTCCAGCTCTTCATTTCAGCTCAGGTCATGATCCGGAGGTCCTGAGACTGAGCCCTGTGTTGGACTCTGTGCTCACCGTGGAGTTGGTAACATGAGATTCTCTCCCCTGCTCCCTCTGCCCCTCCCCTCCATTTGCATCCTCTCTCTCAAGTAAATAAATAAATCTTTTTTAAAAAAATGCCAAGGTTGGGGCACCTGCCAAGGTGGCTCAGTGGGTTAAGCCGCTGCCTTCGGCTCGGGTCATGATCTCAGGGTCTTGGGATCGAGTCCCGCATCGGGCTTTCTGCTCAGCGGGGAGCCTGCTTCCCTCTCTCTCTCTGCCTGTCTCTCTGTCTACTGTGATCTCTCTCTGTCAAATAAATAAATAAAATCTTTAAAAAAAAATGCCAAGATTGTGAGAAACAAAGCATGACGAAGAAATTGGCACAGATTAGAGAAGTCTTAGGAGACACAGTCAATGAAATGTGATGTCCTGGTTAGGATCTTGGACCAGAAAAAGACATCAGAGAGAAAACTGGTGTAATTCATAATAAGCCTGTAGTTTAATGAACAGTATTGTGCCAATGTTAGTTCATCTCTTAGTTGTGACAACTGTACCATCGTTATGTAAGATGTTAACATTCGGGCCAATGGGGTGAAGGGTAGACAAGAGCTTTGCAACTTTGCAGGGTGCCAATTTTGCAAATTATCTTAGCCTGTTGAATTGCCATAATAAAAATACTATAGACAAGGTTAATTTATTTCTCTCAGTTCTTTCAGTTCTGGAGGCTGTGAAGTTAAAGACCAAGGCACTGGTATAGCCAGTGTCTGGTGAGGGACCACTTCCTAGATTGTAGACAATCGCCTCCTCGCTATATCCTCACGTGGCTGAGAGAGACAGAAAGAGAGAGGGAGAGAGATTTCACCAGCTCTCCTACAGGGTCCTAATCCCATTCATGAAGTCTCCATCCTCGTGATCTAATCACCTGCCTTGTGTCCCACCTTCTATTCCATCACATTGGGGGCTCGGTTTCAACACATGCATTTAGGGGAGACGCAAACATTTAGTCCTTAGCACAAATCCTCTGTAACGTGATCATTATTTCAAAATAAAAAGTAGTTTTTGAAGAGTTTTGGTGAAAGATCATTTGGTTTCTGTGTGGACAATGTTTAGGGGACTAAGGGTAGTGGGCAAGAATCGCCTCAGGGAGGCCAGGGCGAAGTTATGGTGGCTTAGATTCATTCATGTAATAGCATGGAGATGGAGAGAAGTGGCCATATTCGGAGCCAATGGGTCAGTTCATGGACCCCAGGTATTTGGGTGAAGATGGGAAGGGGTTTAGAGGTGGTTGTAGCACCTGGGTGGATAGTGAGTTCCAGTTTATCTACATCTTTGCCAACATTTGTTGTCTTCTGTTTTTTGATACAAGCTGTCCCAGTGGGTGTGATCATTTACTTTTAAATAAATATTACCTTTATGCAGTTTGAAATTCATCACGGGGAAGACATAGAATGGTCAGTGATTACAAGAAAAGATGTTTGACATTATTAGTCCTCAAAGAAACGCAAATCTAGCCACAATGTCATACTATGACACACCCACCAAAGTGGCTAAAATTGAAGTCTGACCATACAAAGTGTTGACAAGGACTCGGAGGAACTAAAACTCTCACAGAGTGCCCGTGGGAGTGGAAAGTGGCACAATGACTTTGGAAGACAATTGGGCAGTTTCTTAAGTTAAATGGACACTCACTGTATGATTCTGCCATGTTACTCCTATGTATTTACCCAAGAGAACTTCTCGAAGACATGTTTACTGCCAGACTGGCTCAGGACCATTCATAGCAGTTTTATGCAACAGCCCCAAATAAGAAGAAAGTAGAATACCATCAACATATGATAAACAAATGGTGGCCCATCCAAGTAATAAACAAAAACAAATTATGGTCCATCTAAGACTCATGTTCTATGCCAGTTCTATCTCAATTTTTCAAAATTTTAAGTAAATTTTAAAAGAGTAATGAACTTGGGGTGCCCAGGTGCCTCAGTCATTAAGCATTTGCCTTCAACTCAGATCATGGTCCCAGGGTCCTGGGATCGAGTCCTGCATTGGGGGCCTGCTTCTCCCTCTCCCTCTGCCACTCCCCCTGTTTGTGCTCTCCCTCTGACAAATAAATAAATAAAATCTTTAAAAAATAAAAGAGGAATGAACTCTCAATGCATGTAACACAGATGAATCTAAAAGTCACTGTCCCTTGGGGTGCCTAGGTGGCTCAGTCGTTAAGTATCTGCCTTTGGCTCAGGTCACGATCCCAGCATCCTGGAATCGAGCCCCACATCGGGCCCCACATCGGGGTCCCTGCTCAGCAGGAAGCCTGCTTCTCCCTCTCCCACTTCCTGCTTGTGGGAGGGAACAAGTGTTCCCTCTCTCATTGTCTCTCTTTCTGTCAAATAAATAAATAAAATCTTAAAAAAATAAAAATAAAAAAAATAAAACTCAACTGTCCCAAATAGAAGAAGCCAGACACCACAAACTACACACCTCATGATTCCATTCATATTAATTTCTAGAAACTGCCACCTGATCCACAGTGACAGACAGTAGATCTGTGGTTGCCTGGGGTTGGGCATGAAGGGGAAGCGGAGGGAGGCTGACCCAGCAGCAGAAGGATGCTTTTGGAGGTGATGGTAATGTTCAGTAACTATGGTTACGGTTTTCTCAAGTGCAAAATTGCTGAGGTTTGGAATGATGAGTTTTGACTCATGTACGCTTTAAAATGTTTTCATTCTGGGGGCGTCTGGGCGGCTCAGTTGGTTGTGTCTGACTCTTGATTTCGGTTCAGGTCATGATCTCAGGGTCGTGAGATGGGAGCCCCGCATCTGGCTCTGTGCTCAGCAGGGAGTCTGCCTGAGATTTCCTCTCCCTCACCCCACTTAAGCTCTCTCTCTCCTTCCCAAATAAATAAATAAATTATAAAATCTTTAAGCATTTTCATACTACTGCATGTCATGAATACCGAAGTCAAGTTTTGTTTTTTTTTTTTTTTAATTCGACAGACGTACAAGGACATATGGTGGCAACACCTCCTCTCCCCTTAGCCCCAGCTGCCCACCCACCCATCAAGGCAACAGATACCCTTTTAAATTTTTTTAAAGATTATTTATTTGGGTGCCTGGGTGGCTCAGTGGGTTAAGCCGCTGCCTTCGGCTCAGGTCATGATCTCAGGGTCCTGGGATCGAGTCCCGCATCGGGCTCTCTGCTCAGCAGAGAGCCTGCTTCCTCCTCTCTCTCTCTCTGCCTACTTGTGATTTCTCTCTGTCAAACAAATAAATAAAATCTTTAAAAAAAAAAATAAAGATTATTTATTTATTGGGGTGCCTGGGTGGCTCAGTGGGTTAAGCCACTGCCTTCGGCTCAGGTCATGATCTCAGGGTCCTGGGATCGAGTCCCGCATTGGGCTCTCTGCTCAGCGGGGAGCCTGCTTCCCTCTCTCTCTCTCTGCCTGCCTCTCCGACTACTTGTGATTTCTCTCTGTCAAATAAATAAATAAAACTTTAAAAAAAAAAAAAAAGCCTCTGCCTTTGGCTCAGGTCATGGTTCCAGGGTCCTGGGTTCGAGCCCCGCATCAGGCTCTCTGCTCAGCAGAGGGGCTGCTTCCCTTCCTCTCTCTGCCTGCCTCTCTGCCTACTTGTGATCTCTGTCTGTCAAATAAATGAATAAATATTTAGGGGGAAAAAAAAGATTATTTATTTATTTATTTGACAGAGAGATAGAGAGAGAGCACAAGTAGGCAGAGCAGGAGGCAGAGGGAGAGGGAGAAGCAGGACTTCTGCTGGGCAGGGAGCCCGCTGTGGGACTCGATTCCAGAACCCTGGGATCATGACCTGAGCCGGAGGCGGCCCCTTAACTGACTGAGCCACCCAGGCACCCTACCTTTTTTAATTTATGAAAATGATCAAAATTGCCATCCTTGTTCTGCACCTTTTTTTCCCTCCAAGATTAGCCCGACTCACACTAATCCATACAACAGTTTGCATGGCGACCCACAAAAGGATATTCTGATGTCCTGACCCACTAAACATGTGAATATGACCTTATTTGGAAAAAAAATGTGTAATTAAGTTAAAGATCATGAGATTATCCTGGATTAACCAGCTGGGCCCTAAATCCCAAGACCAGAGTCCTTATAAGAGAGAGGAGGAGGAACAGACACATACACACACACAGGAAAAGGCCACGTGGAAACTGAGACAGAGTGCAGGGGCGCAGCCACAGACCCAAGAACATCAAAGATTGCCAGCAACCACAAGAAGCTGGAAGAGATACAAGGAAGGAGCCTCCAGAAGGAACAAGTCTGCCAACACCTTGACTTTGGACTTCCAGTTTCCGCAAGTCCACATAAATAATTTGAACTTCTGAAACGAATAAATGTCTGTTGTTTTTAAGCTGCCTTGTGTGTGGCCCTTGGTACAATAGCTCCAGGAAACTAATGCATGATGTAGAGATCGAGTAGTCCCTTGCAAGTCTAGACCTGGGTCTCTCTTATTTTAATAGGACACACTTTTTATTTGTTTGTTTTCCTCTTATGGGCTTTTTTAAAAAATTTGCTCACACAACGGATGTTTGCTGACCCCCGGTATGTACTAGACACCGTTCCAGGTGCTGGAGAACAGAGGTGACTACGGCCAAGGGCCCACCTCCACTGTGGGAGAGGACCATGGACAGTGGGCAAATACATAAATTAGAATGTGAGAATTTACCAGAAAGAAAAATAAAGCAGGGAAGAGGAGAGAGAGAGACAAAAATGTTGCTTCTGGGGGCACCTGGGTGGCTCAGTGGGTTAAAGCCTCTGCCTTCGGCTCAGGTCATGATCCCAGGGTCCTGGGATAGAGCCCCGCATCGGGCTCTCTGCTCAGCAGGGAGCCTGCTTCCTCCTCTCTCTCTGCCTGCTTTTCTGCCTACTTGTGATCTCTGTCAAACAAATAAATAAAATCTTTTTAAAAAAATGTTGCTTCTGATTGGGGGGTTCTGGTAAGGGGCTCTCTGAGGAAGTGACGAGAATTCAAATCACAAGCCGTGTGGGATCCAGGGCAAGAGAGAATTTTCACTGTAATAAAAGCGCCCCACAGGGAATGTCCTTGCACGTATCCGTTACCCGCTGTGTAAGAGTTTTTCCAGAATAGGGGCGCCTGGGGGGCTCAGTGGGCTAAGCATCTGCTTTTGGCTCGTGTCATGTTCTTGGGATCCTGGGATTGAGCCCCGCTCAGCAGGGAGCCCGCTTCTCTTTCCCTCTGCCCCTCCCCCTGCCAGCTCATACTCTCTCCCTCAAATAAATAAATAAAATCTTTTTATTTTTTAATTTTTTAAAAAAATTTTACTTATTTATTTGACACAGAGAGAGATCAGAAGCAGACAGAGAGGCAGGCAGAGAGACAGGGGAAGCAGGCTCCCTGCTGAGCAGAGAGCCTGATGTGGAGTTCGATCCCAGGACCCTGAGATCTTGACCTGAGCTGAACGCAGAGGCTTAACCCACTGAGCCACCCAGGTGCCAAAATCTTTTTAAAAAGTGATTTTTCAGAATAGACTTCTGGTCCTTGAGTGCTGCACAGAGAGTAACACTCCAAATATTCCACTGACTCCTCCCCATCCCCCAACCCTTGCCCTCAGTTTCTCTGTCTCTCGCAGTCAGGCAGGACTATGTGACTGATCCTGGCCCATGAAGCAGGAGCAGAGGGTTCGGTGGTACTTCTGGATGGAAAACCCTGAAAAGCTGACTTGGAAGTCCTGTCTCTGTTTTCCATGGCGCCCGGCAATGGTGGGGGTGGGGTGGGCTGTGGTTCAAGATGGGGCTGCTTCTGTTGGGCTGGCTCCCTGCATGGCTGTGGGGCTCAGAGGCCCTGCTGATCTGTTGGGATCATATTGTGCGGATGATCAACTCTGGTGTTACTCACTGACCTTCGGGGCTGTTTGGAACACAGAGTGATCTCGCCTGCCTGTCTAATACACATGTGAAGCAGAACCAATGTGGTATGTATCTGTATGTATATATGATATATCTTTTATATATATATATATCCTTTATCCTTTATATATATGTGTGTGTGTATATCCTTTTATACATGCATATGTGAAATAGAGCCAATAAGTAGATATATCTGTACCTGCATATACCTCTTTTTTTTTTTTTAAGATTTTATTTATTTATTTGACAGACAGAGATCACAAGTAGGCAGAGAGGCACACAGAGAGAGAGAGGAGGAGGAAGCAGTCTCCCTGCTGAGCAGAGAGCCTGATGTGGGGCTCGATTCCAGGACCCTGGGATCATGACTTGAGCCAAAGGCAGAGGCTTTAACCCACTGAGCCACCCAGGCGCCCCCTGCATATACCTCTTATCATATGTTTATTTTTTTACATATATCTCCATATATATATGTATATATCATTATAGATATATAATATCTTTGATCTATATATATAGATCTATGTCTATTGATTGATCTATCCATATGTATATCAATATCTCATCTATTATCTATCTATAGAAAGATTTAGGGCCAGCTGGTCACGATCTCAGAGTCCTGCTCAGCGGGGAGCCTGCTTCTCCCTCTTCCTCTGTCACTCGCCCTGCTTGCACTCTTTCTCTCTCTCTGTCAAATAAATAAATAAAATCTTTTTAAAAGAGAGAGAGAGATTTATAATGAGGAATTAGCTTATGTGATTAGGGAGGCTGAGAAGCCTCATAATCTGCCATCAGCAAGCTGGAGACCCAAGAGCCTCACGGTATAATTCCAGTCTGAGCACCCAAGGCTGAGGACCGGGGGTTGCTGACGGTGTAAATCCCAAATCCCAGTCCAAGGGCAGGAGAAGATCAGTGTCCCACTCCCAAGTCAGACCGGAAGAGAAAAGGACCAATTCCTCCATTTGAAAGAGGGCTTTGGCTGCCTCCGTTTGGACCTCAGACTTTCCAAGTTGGGTTCTTTTTCCCAGATTGTCTCGTGGCTTAGGCGGAAGACTGAAACTACCCACTCAAAACACAAGGACAGCCCTGAGCCAGCCAGACCCCTTCCATGTTCTCCAAGACAATGATCGATTTGACCTTCACTGTCCACCTGCGTGTACCCACCCACCTTTGCCCCACATTTTCCTTCTATAAACCTGGAAGTATTTTCTGCCCTTGGGAGACCGTCTTTGAGACACTGGCCTGAAGGTCTTTCCTGACGTTGGCCTCCCTGTAATAGATTCCCTTCCTTACTCTTGGATTTTGTCAGTGGCAAGTGGCTGAACCTGGTCTGTTTGGGGCCCCAGGAGCCAGGGTCTTGGTCCTGCTCTTGGCCCCCTGAGTCCCGGCCACACCTTTTCTGCTTTTTGTTCTATTCAGGCCCTTCATGGATTAAATGATGCCCATCCTGGGCAATAATGCCCCAGATGCTCTGGGGAGGACAACTAAATGCTAATATCTTCTGGAAACACCTTCACAGATGCACCCAGAAATCATGTTTAATCTGGGTACCCAATGGCCCAATATCATTTTATAATATAACCTCCACTTGACCTATACAATTAACCATCACAAGAACAGGGCAGGCACAATTTCAGTTTTACCATCTGGTTCTCTTTCTGACCCTGCTTCTTCATGACCCCTGCAGGCTCTCTTCTGCCCACCCCTCAGGCATGAGCCTTCCTCATTTTATACTTTCTCCTTGGCTAATGCCATCTATGTCGTGGCTTCCGCTCTCACTCTGTAGATAGCTTCTGCAGTTGTTAAGACAAGAGTATGTTGTTTTTTTCAAAGGAGAAAGAAATAGAAATGGTGGCTTACACAAGAAAGACATCTGGGGCACCCGGTTCGTGCAGTCAGTTAAGGATCCCTTGGTTTTGGCTCAGGTCATGATCTTGGGGTAGTGAGATCGAGCCCCGTGTCAGGATCCATGCTCAGCACAGAGTCTGCTTGGGATTTTCTCTCTTCCTCTTCCTATGCCCCTCTGCCACCTCTCTCTCTCAAATAATAAATAAATAAATCTAAAAAAAAAAAAAATCTTAGTGGGATGCCTGGGTGGCTCAATGGGTTAAATGTCTGCCTTCAGCTCAGGTCATGATCTCAGGGTCCTGGGATTGAACCCAGAACTGGGCTCCCTGCTCAGCAGAGAGTGTGCTTCTCCCTCTCCCTCTCCCCCTCCCCTTGCTTGTGCTCTCTCTCTCAGATAAATAAATAAAATCTCTTTAAAAAATCTTTGAGCGTCATAGAGCCCCAAAGGGGCTTAACCATGAGTTTCCCCACTTTTGTGAGACATGCCCCCTGCCCGGAGGGAGAGGCTCCCTGCCTAGCTAACTGCACTATCAGCCCGACCAGCTGCACCCCATCTGGTCCTCAGCCTAATGGGCTCATCTCTCTGCCAGGCTGAGAAATTATCCTAACATGCCCAACATGTGGCTCTGCATATTGTACAATGTCCTTCCCCTCCTCTGGGCCGTGAGTGTATGCAACTAATAAGCCAATGCTGATTTTTTTCTATACAAGCTTGGGTGTCAGACACTTGACTACCTTATGTCATTTAGAGCAAGAGATCTCTCCTTCACCAGCAGGGTAGATAGGAGGTGATCAAAATCCTAGTCATTGTAGGAATGGCCTTCCATCAGACATGTGATGCAGGTTGCTTCTATCCTTTTTTTTTTTTTTTTTTTTAGATTTTATTTATTTACCTGACAGACAGAAATCACAAGTAGGCAGAGAGGCAGGCAGAGAGAGAGGAGGAAGCAGGCTCCCTGCCAAGCAGAGAGCCTGATGCGGGGCTCGATCCCAGGACCCTGGGATCATGACCTGAGCTGAAGGCAGAGGCTTTAACACACTGAGCCACCTAGGTGCCCCCTGGTTGCTTCTATCTTGTTGTTCCATCACTCAAGGCCACTATTCTCAGGCTAATGTCATGGCCCAAGATGGCTGATGGAGTCCCAGCCATCACACTGAGCTTCCAATAACAAAGAGGAGAAAGGCACTCCCATTCCCTCAAAGTTGTGCATACCATGTCTGCTTACACAGTCGTAGGGCTGTACCTAGCTGCAAGGGAGGCTGGGAAATGTGGTTCTTCATCTTAGGCAGTCATATGTTAACTATCAGTAATTTTAAGAATTTGGCCCAGATCCTGAAAGGCTAATTAGCCAGATGAAGCCTGATTGAGTTTGGCCTTCGCCTGTGTCTTGAGGTTGAATGCCATTAGAGGATAAGAAGGGGTGGGCCCAAGGTGTACCTTGGGATCATTAGTTGGTCCTGATTTAAGACCCTTCCTTTCCTTCTCTGTTTGGGAGACTACATTTCCCATCATTACCTTGCTCTCTTTCACATCAACCCCCACCTCCTCCCAGTACCCCCAGCGCCCAAAATGAGACCAGATTGCTGCACTAGCTGCCCAGGGTTACTGCAGCTGTCCCTTGTTCCCATGACTCTGTAGTCCTCTCTACTCTGAGGTCAGAGCCAAGAGACACCAACAGTCGCTCCCCGTGCAAACCTTCCCACATATACAGACACAATCCTACATGCACTCCCTGTGCGCTTATAAAGGTGTCATAAGCGGTGATTATACTAGGCTCTATGCCTGGTATGGGCCACTACACTCCGCCACTAGAGTTCCTGCAGTACTCTTTGCTGGGTAGGGGAAGGCTAGACTTAGCCAGGCAGGGCTAGGAAGGGCAGAGCAGGGTAGGGCAGGGCAGGGCAGGGCTGGGCTGGGCTGGGCTGGGCAAGTGCAAGGTAGAGACAAAAGTGTTTATTGTAGAGAGATAAGGCCAGTGGGTCATCTATAAGATCCGTGGTTAGGTTCTTAACCAATCAGCACATTCCATCCTTCTGGCCACAGGATCTGGTTCCAGAAGGACATGTGACCAAAGCTGGGCCAATGGAGATTTAAGCTTAGGGCTGGGGTGTGCACATGTTGCTGCTGGGGATATCTTGGCCCCACACAGGGAAGCTTGCTAGCAGAACCAAGAGGCAGAGAGGGAATCCATCCTGAGGATGTCATTTGAGCTCCTGGATCCAGCTATGCCTGAAAGATACACCCATTGAACATTTCTGTTCAGGAGTCAATAAATCCCCTCATTTGCACTAGCTAGTTTGGTTTGGGTTCTCCATCCTTTGCAACAGAAAGAGGCCTGTCAGAAACAGCTTGGTTCTCGCTGGGGCTAGGATCAATGCAGTAATTCAGTAGTCTGTGGGGCTAGTCCCATTACTCTGCTAGGGAGACCAGGGAGCTTCTACCCAGTGTCCAAGCTAACAGTCACTGGTCCTACATGGAGAAGTTGGGCTGGGGACTGTTGTTCTCTTCTGGCTGAAGCTAAGACCCATCTCCTACCCCAGCCCAGAGGGACCCGGAGTGTCTCTTGTCCTGTGTGTCCCCACACAGTCCTGGGAAATGTGGGCAAATGACCGCCCAAGTTTCTTCTTCTGTGGGAGGGGGATTAACAATACACATGCCCTCTCTCTCCACCATTCTCCCACATCTTGGCCCCTTCTTCCCACCCCCACCCCCTGATGTACTTCACTGACCCCTACCCTCCCATAACAGGTGCTGCCTGGAACCCACCAGGCTCCACTCAGACCTCACCACTAGGCACCTCTATTTGTTTAGGGCTGGTGCCTATTCTCCCCAAAGTGCCAGTGAATTCAGACCCTTCGGGGGCAGCCCTCAAACAGAGCCTGATGGAGGGAGTTGGAGAATCACTATCCCAGCTCTCCCCACCCTCTGCCCAGGTAGGACATGTGTCCTATGCAACCTGCCAGGATTCCCCAGCAGGACTCAGCCCCATGTGCCTCTGCTGGGCACTTGCTTGATAACAAGAGTGACAAACTGTCCCAGTTGGCCCAGGATGAAGGGTTTCCTGGGACACAGGGTTTTGAGTGCTGATACCGGTAAGCTCCAGGGAAGCTGATTGTCCCAGCAATAACTCATCGTTGACTGCTCCCTCCCTTTCTTCTGTCATTTCCTTGCTCCCCTCCAGCTTCCTTCTCTAAGACAAATGCACTCAATCCTTGTCTCGGGCTCTGCTTCTGGGAAACCTCCCCCACTCGACCTCCTTTACCCTCTTCCCACAGCCCATCGGCTCAGCCACTCCTGAGCTGGGCCTTCATGAGGGTCAGATGTGCTTAGAGCTTTGTCCACTACCTGGTATTTGCCTTGTAAGAGCCCTTCGAGGAAGGAAGTGTTTTCTGTCATCTCTGTCATGTGAAGGAAAACTGAGGTTTGGGCAGGAAAACAATTTGCCTGAAGACACCTTGCTGGCAAGTGGTGCATCTTGGGAACTAGGACCTGGGGCGAAGGTCGACTTCTTCTCCCCATGCTGCTGCTCTGGGATAGAGGATGTGTGCCAGGCACTGTCTCACCCACCGCATGTGGATTATCTCCTTTGATCCTTATACCGCTCTTGAGGTGAGACAACCATCGCCCCCACTCCCAACTTTGCAGAGTAGGAAACCAAGGCCCAGAGAGGTGGCAGAGCCCAGGTTCAGGCCTAGGCAGGCTGGCGCTGAGCACATATCCTTAACCACCGGGCTGGTGCCTCAGTACGTGTAATTTCCTTTCAGGCGGCGGCCGTGGCCATTGGGGGAGGAGGGGGAGGGGCCCAGATGGCAGACCTGGCTGAGAGCCCCCAGGCTGGCATCTGGGCTGGCGGGCTGAGCCCAGACCTGCCCTGACCCCTTGCTACCAGCCCCAGTTCCTTGGGGACCCTCCTGTGGCTTGAAGCATCCTCCACTCCTCTGCCCCCACCCCTATTTCTGTGGTTGGCCCAAATACCAGACAGGGCGAATCTTAGCTTTCCCCCAAGCATTCCATGCTCCTGTGGCCCGGCCCAGGCTGGCCGAGGTTACGCAAGCAGCGCTGGGGTGGTTGGTGGGGGTGGGACCGAGGGGACGGGCTGGCGTGTCCTCACCACCCCATCCGGCAGCCCGCCCACCCTCCCCAGGGCGGGGAAGGGGGTGGGCCAGCTAGTTCTCCACATCCCCCCTCCAGCCCCTGGGAGAACAAGCTGGGTGAAGGGTGGCCCGTGCCAAGAGATGGGGGGCAGTGGCAGCCACGGAAGAGGTTCCAGGAGGTGACAGCCTGGTTTCCATTAGGGAGACCTGGTCGGCATTTCAAGCAAGACGGCAGAGCTGGGGCTGGCTATGGTAAGGTGGGGGTGGGGTGGGGGAGAAGAGGGCAGGGGTGGGAGGGGAGTCTGCCTGCTCCCCCTACCACCCCCACCCAATGTGGGGATGCTCCTGTCTCCATGGTGACCTGGTGCCCGATATGGGGACACCCTGACCCATCTGTCCCTCTGCAGCGGCTGAGCCTACTGCTGCTGCTCCTGCTGCTTTCCGGCCCCCCGCCCACGCCCGGCATGGAGGACGCTGCCTTCCCCCACATGGGGGAGAGCTCGCAGCCCCCGCCCCGGGCCTGCCCCCCACGCTGCTCCTGCCCCCGGGCGGACACAGTGGACTGCAATGGCCTGGACCTGCAGGTGTTCCCAGACAACATCACCAGGGCAGCTCAGCACCTCTCCCTGCAGGTGGAGCCCGGGGCGGGGTTGGTTAGGATGAGTGCTGGGGTACGGGGTCCGTGGGTGGGAGTGAGGTGTTGGCAATGGTGGAAGCTGGCCTTGATGAGAGTGTTGGGGTCTGTGCATTGGGGGCAAGAGGAGGTGGTGGTGCAGATATTGGAAGTAGGAGGGGCTGAGGGTTTAGAGGTGTTAGAGGTCAATGTCTTGGCAGTTACAGGGTTTTGGGGGGTCAGAGAGATGGAGCATTTGGGTGAATGGTTGTGGGGATGGAGTATCAGATGTCAGCGTCTTTTTTGGTTATGGGGTTGTTTGGGGCCAGGGGGCAATTACAGGAACAGATGGGGTGCTGTGGGTCAGCATTTGGGTGGTTACAAGGTTGTTCTAGATGCAGGGTAACGGGGCTCTGGGGATCAAGTGTAGGGGTGAGGGGTGGCAAGGCTCCCTTGATTAAGGCAATGGGGTGCTGGCCACCGGCTGAGGCTCAGGGGTGTGACTCCCTCCCCCCCAGAACAACCAGCTCCAGGAGCTCCCCTACAATGAGCTGTCGCGTCTCAGCAGCCTGCGGACCCTCAACCTCCACAACAATCTCCTCTCCTCTGAGGGTGCGGGGTGAGGGGACCCCTGGAGGCGGGAGGCCGGAGGCCGCCCCTTCCCTCCCCTGCCGGCTCTGTGGGCAGCTCTGCGGTACTTCCCAGAACTGTCCTTTGCTGAGCAGGATGGAAACTCGGGGCATGGCGGGGGCTGTGGCTTTGGAGGGCGGGTGGGGAGGTGTGTGGGAGGGCGCCCAGAGGGGCCTCCGCTGGTCCCCAGACAGGAGCCCAGGGGCAGCTGGGGGTGTGAACTCCCTCGCTGCCCCGCTCTGGGCCAGGCCCGGGGTCCTCTCACTGCCCGTCCCGCCCCCAGGGCTGCCCGATGAGGCCTTTGAGTCTCTCACACAGCTGCAGCACATTTACGTGGCCCACAACAAGGTGAGCGTCCCCGCCTGCCCCGGCCCCGGAGGCCTGGCCTGGCTGGGCACACAGGGCAGGCGGGACAGCAGGGCGCCGCAGGGCAGGGCGCCGGGACCAGTGTGGCTGTGCTCCCGCAGCTCTCCGTGGCCCCCCAGTTTCTGCCCCGCTCCCTCAGAGTTGCGGACCTGGCTGCCAACCAAGTGACAGAGATCTTCCCGCTTACCTTTGGGGAGAAGCCTGCGCTCAGGTAGCAGCCCCTGGCCCAGCCCGGACCTCTCACACCTCAGATGTGCCTGAGGTCACCCCCGTCCCTGGGAGTCTGAGGGGATCCCGCACCTGCCCGTGGGGGTTCGAGGGGGTAGAGCCCTAGCCTGGCAGTGTCTGAGGTGGGACACCCAGGAAACTCGGTCGGGATAAGTCCAGGCTGAGACAGCAGCCGTGTGTACACAAGCACACCTGAAGGCAGCTCTGGGGAACGGGGTAGAAATGGGGGTCGGTGGGAAGGCCCGGGGCAGGCTGGTGGCCGGAGCCTGGCTCCCCTCAGGTCCGTGTACCTCCACAACAACCAGCTGAGCAACGCCGGCCTGCCCCCCGACGCCTTCCATGGCTCTGAAGCTGTGGTCACCCTCAGCCTCTCCAGCAACCGGCTCAGCTACTTGCCACCAAGTCTGCCGCCCTCGCTGGAGCGGCTCCACCTGCAGGTGCCCCCCTCCCCCCCCACCGCCCCCACATTCCCGCCTCCTCAGGGGGGCCCCCTTGCCTCTCTCCTGGGGGAGCCCTCCTCCTCCTCAGGGTCAGGAATATCTTTGAGTCTTGTCCATGGGTCATTCACAGGGGCTCTCCGAACAGCCTTGCTAAAGTGAGCTCCTTGTCACTCCCTTACTCGGGAGCCTTCCATAGCTTCCCGCTGCCCTTGCTCCCTGACCACCCCTGCCCCCCATTTCATTCTCTCCTCCCTTCCCAGAACAACTTCATCTCCAAGGTGCCCCGAGGAGCCTTGAGCCGCCAGACCCACCTCCGCGAACTCTACCTCCAGCACAACCAGCTGACGGACAGCGGCCTGGATGCCACCACTTTCAGGTAGGGCCCAGGACAGGGTAGGAAAGGGGTGCGGCCTAGTGCTGGCAGGAGGGGTTGAAGATTCAGAGCCTGGGTACCCCAAACCTCTATCCCCCTCTGGCGCATGACTCCCAAACTGGGGCCTCGTTGGGTGAGCTCTTGCCAGTGCGCCAGGCTCAGCCAAGCAGCTAGAGGCCGTCCCTGCTCCGGGCTGCTCTGTGCTCAGTTCCACGATCCAAACGTCATCACCGCCGCATGCCTGTCTTGGACCCAGAACTCTGTCCTGCACTCCACATCTACCCTCAGGCTGGCGTCTGCCCTGACCTCAGCAAGCGGGCCTCCCGCCAGATCTCTCAACTCACCCAGCCCCAAGCTGGGGTCTCCAGTTTTTATCTCAGGACCGCTCCTCAAACCCCCGCCCCTCACTCGCGGCACCCAGCCCGACGCCGGCCCTCTCTCCCACCAGCAAGCTGCGCCACCTCGAGTACCTGGACCTGTCCCACAACCAGTTGGCCTCGGTGCCTGCCGCTCTGCCCCGCTCCCTGGCCGTGCTGCACCTGGGCCGCAACTGCATCCGGTGGGTGGAGGCGGCCCGGCTGCGGGGGGCCCGGGGCCTTCGCTACCTGCTGCTGCAGCACAACCAGCTGGGAGCGATGGGGCTGCCCCCTGGGGCGCTGCGGCCGCTGCGGGGCCTGCACACGCTGCACCTCTATGGCAACAGGCTGGAGCGTGTGCCCCTGGCACTGCCCCGCCGCCTGCGGGCCCTGGTGCTGCCGCACAACCACGTGACCGTGCTGGGGGCCCGCGACCTGGCCGGCATGCCGGGCCTGGCCGAGCTCAACCTGGCCTACAACCGCCTGGTCAGCGCCCATGTGCACCGCCGGGCCTTCCGCCCACTGCGCGCCCTGCGCAGCCTCGACCTGGCTGGCAACCGGCTGACCCGGGTGCCGAGCGGCCTGCCCGGCGGCCTGCACACCCTGCGGCTCCAGCGCAACCAGCTGCGGGCCCTGGAGCCCGAGCTGCTGGCCGGCATGAACGAGTTGCGGGAGCTCAGCCTGGCGCACAATCACCTCCGGATCGGAGACATCGGGCCTGGCACCTGGCATGAGCTACAGGCCCTCCAGGTCAGGGGCGGGCTGGTCAGCCGCACTGTCCCCATGGCCCCTCAGCCTCTCTGAGCAAGACCTTGGGAGGCCACAGAGAGCCTGGCGAACAGGCCGGGGTTGGGTAAGACAGGGGCAGCCTCTGAGCCTTTGGCCGTGCTGTCCCTGCCACCGGGTCCTCTGCGACCACCGCATCCACCTCCCCCAGCAAACACGGCAACGCTAGCTCCTTCTGAACACTCCAGGTGCCAGAGCTGAGAGCCTCTGTGGGTGCCAGGTGCTGTTCTAGGTGCTGTTCTAGGAGCTGGGCACAAAATCGCACAGCTCCTGGCCCAGCCCGGACATGCTAGTTAGGGAGAGAGCAGTTGGCAGCCATCCCAAGTAATCAGGGTCAGGAGGGCACAAGATGGGGGAAATGCCACCTTTGGCATCCATCTGGCTGGCAACTCAGCGTCTAGATCATGGGCTGCCCCAGAGGGAAGCCAGTGTAGCCCTGGCCAGAGGAGACATTTGGAAACTATGAAGGGGCCACGGGGAGGGGCAGAAGGCCCAGGATGGTGTGTGCCCAGGAGGAGAGGCTGGGGCCTGGCTGAGTGGATGGCTCCAGGCCCGGGGCCACCATGGTGCCATCTCTACCCTTCTGCCCAGGTGCTGGACCTCAGTCACAACGAGCTGTCCTTCGTGCCCCCTGACCTGCCTGAGGCGCTGGAGGAGCTGCACCTGCAGGGCAACCGCATTGGGCATGTGGGCTCCGAGGCCTTCCTCAGCACGCCCCGCCTGCGTGCCCTCTTCCTCAGGTGCCCCAGGGCGGTCAGGCAGATAGGGTCCAGGTGGGTGGGGGGCGGGCTGGAGGGCTGTGGCGGACCCCAGCAGGTCTGGGTGGGTCGGGATGGCTGTGGACCCCTCCCTTGGCACCCACCCTCATGCCCGCCTCTTGGTCCAGGGCGAACAGGCTTCACATGACCAGCATTGCACCTGAGGCCTTCCTGGGCCTCCTGCACCTGAGTGTGGTAGACACAGCGGGGAACCCTGAGCAGGTCCTGGTCCAGCTGCCACCCACAGCTCCACGTCAGCCACGGGCGGGGGGCCCCTGAGCCTGGAGGGGCCCGGCACTACAGCCTGGACCTCTGGGCTCCACTGGGCCATGGACTGAGGAGACTGTCCACAGGGACCTCAACCAGGCTCTCTCAGGCCTCGAGGGCCGCCCAACCTGTGCCGGCCAAGAGGCTGGGGCAAGGGCACCCCCTCCACACACGGGGCGCCCTGGGAGAGGCTGAAGCGTGCAGCTCGCACACCGGGCACACAGACAACGCCAACCTTGCCGGACACACACCCTACTCCTCGTGCAGGTGGAGACAGCAACAATAAATCCTAACAATAAAGCTCACCACCCCCCAGCTGCCCTTCACCTTGCGGGACAGGCTCTCCCCAACCCCGGCAGCCAGCTGGGGAAGGGGAGGCCATGGGAGGCTGAGAGGGTCAGGCAACTTGGTCCTGTAGCCGGTGAGCAGCAGGCATGGCTCTCAAAGCCCTGATCCACATGTGGGCCACCAGGAACCACCGCGTAAAGCCTGACCACGTGTGTAAACCCAGACATGCCCAAGGCCACCAGCTCCAGAAACACACGGCATGGCAGACACCTCGAGGCAGGCCACAGGCCCTCACGTGTCCTTGTACCAAGTGTGCGACATGGACACATCCTTCACGGGCACACTCCCCCCACAGCCTGTCCCTCTTGCAGACACATGGGCATCAAGCCCAGGGGTGATTGTGGGGGGCCCCAGCTAGTCACAGAGGATGGGAGCAAGAAACAAAGATAGGACAGAGTGAGCCAGGCGCGGCCCTGGCTGTTTATTCCCTGTGTCAGCCCTGGGGAGCCAGCTGGGCTCTGGCTGACCTCAGCGGCTTCTTTGGGGTGTGGGTGGGCTTCAGGGTTAAGGCTGGGGAGGGACAGGAAGTAAAGTGCTTGCAGGGGCCCTTGGGGCTTGGTCCTAGCTGCCCCCCGCCCCCACCTCCGGGGCAGGCCAGGGGCCCGACGCCCCAGGCTGTGCAAACAGGACTGTCCAGGACCCACCCAGCCGGGCCTGGGTTAGAGGCATGAACCGGCTGGCAGTGCCATCCCCAGCGCCCCCTGCCAGGGAGCTGCCGCCTGGCTGGGGGACCCAGTGGGGGGATGGGTCCATCCGGAGCTGACTGTCCGCTGATTGTCTGCTTCTCTGGTCCTTGGCTGTGGCTTTGTCCGCTCCTCCCAGGGCCAGGGCCTTGGGTCTGCTCCCCACTCTCCAGGGGCCGCCCGCCTGGTTGGCCCCTCACCTGTGGAGCCGTTGCAGCTGCGGGAGAGGCCACAGGGGTCAGGGGGTGCTCACAGCCACAGCCACACACACACACCACCCCCCCACACCCCGGCCACTCACCTCACTCTCTACCAGGTTCCGCCTGTACAGTGCCTCCTTTGCAGCCTCCTGGAGGCCAAGAGGTGGTCAGCGGGCCACTATCGCCTCCAGCAGCCCTGTACCCGCTACCCCCCAGCCCAGACCTGCCTGGCCCTCGCCCAGCTCACCCTGCTGCCGTCATTGCCCAGGCGCCGGGCGGCCTCTGTGTAGAACTGCAGCTGACGCTCTAGCTGGGCCGCGTACTCTGTGGGGGTAGGGGGGGAACCAGGTCAGGATGGGGATGGCTGCCCCGCCCTCCCCCATGCATCCCTCCCTGAGACCCTACCCCTCCGGATGCCCGGGCCCCCCTGCTCCAGTTGTGCCCTCTGCCACTGGCTGCGTTGCACGATGTCCTGGTACTGCTGGGCCACTTCCGGGGGCACCGGCCGCCGCGCCTGCCTGAGGGCCAGAATCTGGGGGATGCAAAGCAGGGCACTGTGATGGCCCTACCTCAGGGGCCTACAGAACCCCCAATCCTGCCCCACCGCAGCAGGCACGCACCTTCCGCTCCAGACGCTCTTGGTCAAAGGCCAGCACGCTGAGGCTATGCAGGGGCCGTGCAGATCTATGGAGTTGGGCAAGGGTAAGGGGCAGCAAGGAACCCCCCAGCCCTGATCCCATGAATTTGACAGACACACTGGGCCCTGGAGAACAGCAGGAGACAAGCCAGGCCCACCCTGCTGTTGCTAAGCTACCGCAGCCTAGTGGGGATGATGGCTGTTCACTCAGGCGACTGCAGTGCTGGGTGATCAGGGAAGGCTTCCTAGAGGAGGCCATAGTCAAGTTGGGAGCCAAAGGAGTCAGAGCCGGGCAGGAGAGTGGGGCAGGACACGTTTTGGAACACAGGAGAGACACACTACAATTTGTGCCCGGTGGGAAACTGACCAGGAGGGGCTAAGACGGGAAGAAGGGGCTTCTCTCCTGGATGGCTAGACCCAGCCACCTACCTGTTCCCTGGTTCCCTCGCCGGGGCAGGCACGGGAGGGGCCTTGCCCTTAGGCCCAGCAACCTGCTTCAGGGGCCAGAACCAGCGTTGTGATTGTCGGCCCTGCCCCCTTGTACCAAGCCTCCCTCCCTGGGGTAGCTGATGGGTAGGACTCTCACCGTGGGCACAGCTGCTGGCACGGGGTCGACGACCAACCACCTCTCAGTTGTGGTCTCCAACTGCTGGGCCGTCAGCGGCTCCCGAATTCGGACCATCACCTCCAACCGCCCCCCCGTGGGCCTGCGACCATCCAGGACCTGCGTGGAAATGAGGGGAGGCTCCTAAGAAGCAGGCAGTGGCTGGAGGCCCAGGGTCGGGATCAGGGGGGACCAGCGTGATTTCTAAAATATGAACCCCTGGGTATGCTGAGATATGAACTGGTCAAAATGGAGCAGGGTGCTGGGAATATTTAGAGCTGGGTAGTAGGGAGGTCTGGGAACTGCCCGCACTGCCGGGGGAGAAGCAGGTCACCGGAGGGGACCCTTGGGAGGCCCTGGGCCTGCAGGAGGAATCTGAATCATGTTAAACGTAACAGAGCCACACCAGAGCCTGCGGACAGATGTCCACGCCTCACCTCCAGGATCTCCCGGACCTCGCATGCGGTCTCCAGGGCATCCAGCTTGAGCTGGGCCGTGCCCAGCACCCGGTCAGTCTTGAACAGCCCCCTGCATGTGTGACAGGGACAGGACGGTTGGCCCAGCGCGGCTCCCCCCACCCTCCCAAGTGCACCCAGCACCTGTACCCCCAGCTCACCCCTTGTGGACCACTTCGAATTTGATGCCTTTGGTCTGGATGGCCCTTCGGAAGCCACGGTGGCTGCGATTGATGCAGAGCTTGAACTGCTCCTTGAACTCTACTCAGGGGGTGACGACCGGGTGGGCGAACAAGAGAGAGGGAGGGGTCAGGCTATGGTCTCGTGTTCTCGCGGCATGGGGCTGGGGTGCCTCCCGCCTCCGCTCAGCCTCCGCTCAGCTCACCGGGGGAGTCCGTGTTCTTAACCACACTGGTCTTGTCTTTCTGAGCTTCTTCCTGCAGCCAAATAGGAGCAGGAAAGCTTAGGGAGGCTGGGGCCTGCCCCAGATCCCTGCCCACCCATTCCCAGCCCGATGAGGCTTGAGTCTGTTCCTCCTGCGCTCTCCACGTACCACATTGGGATAGGGGAAGTCAAACCGAACAAAGACATCCAGGTCGCTAGGAGACAGTCCTGTGGGCAGACAAGGGTCAGAACTGGGCAGAGGGGCAGTCCCACAGCCCTGACCCCAGCCTGCCGCCCCTCACCTGGAGGTGTGGGCAAGTTGATCCCCTTCACGATGAATAGGAGCATGTCATTGCTGCTGAGGTCAGGGAAGATCCTTCCGGGAGGGCAGATGGAGAGACAGAAGCACCTCAGCCCCACTGCCCACCCACCTTCTCTTCCCTCGGCGGGGCCAGAGAATAACCCCCTGCTGGCCTTTGTGGGCTTCGGTTTTTTTTTTTTTTTTTAATTTGACAGAGATCACAAGTAGTCAGAGAGGCAGGCAGGGAGAGAGGAGGAGGAAGCAGGTTCCCTGCTAAGCAGAGAGCCCGATGTGGGGCTCTATCCCAGGGCCCTGGGATCATGACCTGAGCTGAAGGCAGAGGCTTTAACCCACTGAGCCACCCAGGAGGCCCGGGCTTCAGTTTTAAAATCAGACAGACTGACGTTCTTTGTACCATTCGGCCAATGACTTATGTTTGAGACCTTTCTTCAGTCTGCATGGATCTGTCTGGGACCCACTTTGTGCCAGCTGGTGGCCTCACTGCCAGGGGAGCTTGCCTTCATTTAACGTTTCTGGGGTCCCTGATATTCATCAGGCAGTGCCCCAGCTGCCTGATTCGCTTCACCTGACATTTCTTGAGCATCTACCATGTACCAGCCAGTGAGTGCCCTAGCCACTGGGGGACCTTCCCTTCCTTTAGCAATGTTTCTGGAGCCCCTACTATGTGTCTGCCAGTGTCCTCGCTGCTGGGGATATGGCAGAAAGTGAGACAGACCCCATCCCTGTGCTCATGGAGCCCAAGCTACCTCAGTGAACAGTGGACCAACGAATACATAAATAGAGAAACAGCAACCCTGCAGAGAATTAAAATAGGGGAGAAGGTGGAGTGCACTCAGGAGGGGCTGCTGTAGACAGAGCAGTCAAGGAGGGCCTCTTGAGGGAGGTGACATCACAGGTGATTCTGGATGCTGGGGAGGTACTGCTACATGGAGACCCAGGGAAGAGGGTCTAGGCAGAGGAAATAGCCAGTGCAAAGACCCTGAGTAGGAATAGGGTTGGTCCATCTGAGGGACCAAAAAGAGGCCTGTGTGGTAGAAGGCAAGCAAAATGCGGACAGTGGATGGAGATGAGTTGATGGGAAGCCGGGGTGAGGGGTGTGACTTGTCTTACATTATTGCAGTGGCTACACCTAACCTCATCTATAAATGGGAAAAATGACCCCAATTCCCAGGGTGTGGGAAGGCTTGAAAGGAGCAGGACCAATACTTACCTTGAGGGCTCACCCAGGCCTTGGAACAAGGCCCATGTCTGCACTCACTAGATCTTCCCCAGTTCCCAATGTGTCACTGTCAACATTCCATCACCATCCTTCACTTGCACCTCATAGCTGCCTCAGGACCCTTGCATATACCATGCTTTCACCACCCAATCAAACTCTCCCCCAGAGGCAAGCCTTCTGCTGGCTTCTGGGGAGGGCAAACCCCTCTCCAAAGGGACATCTGGGCCAAGGGGCATCGGGGCCTTACTTGATGACGCTGAAGGTTCTCTGCTCAAAGCGGGCAGTGGGCGTGGGGAGACCCCGGGCGAATGCCTGCTTCAGAATCTCCATGCTCCGTTTACAGTCCTCTGCTAGCTTCTCAAATCTGCCACCGAGAGAGCCCTGTTCAGGTCCCTAGTCCCAAGGGTGGGCTGGGGGTGCAAATGTGTGGCAGAGGTGCGGACAGGGGCACTTACTTGCTGGTTTCGGCAATGTTGCCCAGGTGGGTGAACTGGTTAGAGTGGTTGAGGCACATCTGAAGAGCAGGAGATAGTAAGTGGAGGGATGAGGGCCATGACCCTGAGGGAGGCCCGCTGAGCTGGGCCAGGGGCCCGCCTCACCTCGTGCTGCTGCCTTATGAGCTTGGTGAGTTCGCCATAGCGGCGGGCAGAGTCCTGAGACAGGCCTGGGCCGGGCCGCTGGACCAGAGAAAAGTCGTCCTTGTTGACGGGGGCGGGTGGCACCTGGGGAAGACAAGGCTCGTGGGGAAGGGCTTGCTGGTTAGCAACAAACAGGCTCACCCATGGAAATGTCAACCCTGCTTGGAAAGGCCTTCCTGGATCACTGTTTTGCCCCCGCCCTGGTCTTTTCTTCTCCCCGAAGGTGAAAAGTGTGGTGCAAAGAGAAAAGTGGATGGTCCCTCCCAAAGTGGCAGCATCTGTCAAGTGTCTCCCCCAGATGTGATCCTTACCCTGTCTCCCCTAGTAATGGCGTTCTGGCTAGGCACACAGCCAAGAGACTACATGTCCCAGCATCCCTTGCAGCTAGGTACAGCCATGTGATTCAGCTCTGCCAGTGCAAGGTGAGCAGAAATGATAGTACACCATGTCACTTCCTTTAAAGGAAACTGCTTGCCTTGCCCTTTCTTTTTCTCACGGCTTCCCACGGACCGAATGCAGACAGGGCATCAACCCACTCTCACCATGTAGACAGAAGTGACCCCCTAGGGTGCAGCAGAGCAACAAGACAGAAGGAACCTGGGCCCTAGAGGGCTTTGTCTTTCAGAGCCCAGACTGCCCCAAGCGTTACATGCGAGAAATATGTCTGTCTTCTTTCAGCCACCATCTTCGAGGGACCTATTTGTTATAGCAGCTTCACCTGGGCCCTAATATTACTCCCAGTCACATGGCTAAGTGGCCAGAGCCCCATGGGTGGGTGCCTGGGAAAGTCCAGCAGGTCTAGAGAGTTCACCTTGGCGATGTCCACAGGAAGCCCATTGCGTGAGGCCTCCAGCATGGGCTCCAGCCCCTTGGCCTGGCGCAGGTGCATTTTGGCCCCCTCCACGTCATTCTTCTGCTTGGCTCGCAGCGCAGCCTGCAGGAGCTGCTTCTTGCGGCCCTCCAGGAAGGCCAGCTGCTGCTGGGCTGTGGGTATGGGGGTGTCAGTGGCTGCTGCCCAGCCCATGGCCAGGCAATGGGCCTCCAGGGAGGGGAGGACGGACCTACCTCTGGTGGATGTGCCCTTGGGGGCTGTTTTAGCTGCTGGGGTGGAGCCTGACGGGGTTGCCCTTGAGGGTGGGGCCTTGGGCTGGGCTGCGGGGGTCGGAGGGCTGGTGGGCTGCAGAGGGATGGAGAGGAAGTCAGGGCTCTCCCAGTGCCTGCGGTCCTTCCATTCCCCAAAGGGTCAGGGCCTGATGCTGACAACAGGGGCTGTCTTAGTTTCTGTTTCCTCAGCACTGAACATAACCCATGGTCCCATTCTCGCTGAATCTTTGCAACAAGACTGGGAGACAGAGACTGTCGCCACGCCTACTTTACAGATGACGAGACTGGATCAGAGAGCAAAATGACTTGCCATGGCCTCAAAGCTGGGAATAGGCAGGGCAAGGATAAGGTTGTTCTTCCCCAATGTCAAGATTTTGCTTTGCTGCCACCCTACTGCCTCACCCCAAGACCCCAGCTACTCACACACACCTTCCTAGGTTCTTCATCCTCTTCATCCTCTTGGCCTTCATCCTGGTTGGCCAGCTTCATGGCAGTTTCCAGGACCCCCACCAGGCTCTGCTGGGTGGGCTCAGTGGCCTCCAGGCCCTGGATGGGGGGAAAGCCTGGGCGGCCAGTTAGGGCCCAGTCAGGAGGGAGAGACCCATGCCACTCTGGGGGAGACCTGGGTTCCTTCCCCTCCTAAGGAGCTTCAGGGCTTTGGATATACTCTGAATGCAGGAAGGAGCTCCTGCTGGTTCTGTGGAGACACCAGACCATTCCAATCTCCCTCCTGCCTCTTGGTGCCTCTCACCTAACCCTGGGCCTCGACCAGACTCCAACAAGCAAGCACCAGATGAGGTAGGTTACTGGGCAAAAGAAGTGATCACAGGCCTGGAGGGATTCCCAGAACACGGAGGTGCTGAGTGATAACTGCTCCCATGGGGGATACCCAGGCAGCTCTGAGAACCCAGAGGAGACCCCCAAACCACTGGGAGGCTGATGGGAGCCTGAGTAGGTATGTGTAAAGCTGAGAGCTGATGACTAAGAGAGAGTGAGTTGAACAAAGAAGAAATGGCGGGATCAGATGGTGGCGGGTTGATGAACGGGTTCTCCAAATAAACGCCCCTGATTTTCAGTGCCTGCCCATTTCCATGGTATAAACACTCCTATTGGGACCCAACTTTAAGCTACCAACTGCCTAACAAGTTTGCAGAATTCCTGAATGCGTAGCAGAGAGCTCCCTGGAAGGTACCACTGGAAGGAATAGCAGCTGCAAAGCCTCAGAGGCCAGAGAGCTAGGGGGAGGGGCAGCGCCTACCTGGGGGCACCGGCAGCTCAGCCACATCTACAGCCCGGCCAGCCTTGTGGGCTCGGATAGCGTCTTGGTATTGCTGCAACAGACACGGTATGAGGGCCACCTGGCCAGGTCTCCGGGGGCTGCCTACCTGCCCACCAGGCCCCCACACACCTTCACGATGCGCTCATGCATGCGAGCCTTCCGCTGGTCCTCTTTGGCCTTGGCCTGGGCTGCAGCCACGTGGTATCGCTCCATCCGCTGCTCCAGGGCCTCCAGGAGAGTCCGCGGAGGGGGGGGAACCTCTGCGGCAGACGGGGGAGACCGGAGGCGGGAGGCAGAGGGGCAGGGTTCAGAGTCCTGGGAAGGAGGGAGACTGTCTTGCCCTGGCCTGCCCACCACACAGGGTTCCCAGGAGCCTACCTGGCGTGGAGGGCATCGTGGTGGGAGTTGGAGGCTGTGGTGATGGTGATGGTGGGTCTGGGGGCAGCTGGTCTGAGGGCAGAGAGGTCCAGTCCAATGAGGGGCTTGCTTGGGCACCCCCTACCCCCAGGCTGGTGTGGCCTGAGGGGGTTCCCAGGTGACCGGTGACGGTGACGGCATCAGGTCCTGAAGGGTGAGCAGGGTAGGGTTCTCACCAGGGGGAGGTGGCAGGCGGGACAGGTCCACAGGCTCCCCCCGGCTCAGGGCCTCCAAGACGGCATCGAAGCTCTGAGAGAGAAAAGGAGGTCAGGGCAGGAAGCTGCAGCTGGGGGCCAGGACCCTGTGGGGAGCCTCTGGGCCTCACCGTTTGACTGAGGACTCCTAGCTCTATCCATTCCTCTGCACCATCTTGTTTAAGCCCCTTCCCATGTTTATGCCCATTTCATAGACAGGGTAAACTGGGGCTTTAAGAGGTATAGCAAACTACAGCTCCAGAGTGAGCGGCAGCCAGGACCCAAATTTGGGCCTGTGTGACTGCAGAGCTCCTGTTCTTTGCAGCCATGCAAAGTCGAGAGCATCCTGTCTTCTCCCTCCGACCCCGTCCGCCTGCCTGGACGCACCTTAGCCACACGGAAGTGCCTGGCAGCAGTGACAGTATCTCCCTGCTGCTTGGCATGGAGGGCAGCCAACTTATATTCCCGCTGGCGGCTCTGCAACTGGGCCAGGGGGCCGGGGCTGCAGGGACCTGGAAGGGGGAACAGTATATGAATCATTTCTTTTTCTCTCTCTCCTTTTTTAAAGACTTTATATATTTATTCGACAGGCACAGATCACAAGTAGGCAGAGAGGCAGGCAGAGAGAGAGGAGGAAGCAGGCTCCCTGCTAAGCAGAGACCCTGATGTAGGGCTTGATCCCAGGACCCTGGGATCATGACCTGAGCCAAAAGCAGAGGCTTTAACACACTGAGCCACCCAGGTGCCCCTCTTTTTCTTCTTCTTCTTCTTCTTCTTCTTTTTTTTTTTTTTTTTTTTTTTAAAGATTTCATGTATTTTAGAAAGAGAGAGGGGAGAGGGCCAGAGGGGGAGGAAGAGGGACAAGCAGACTCCATGCTGAGTGCAGAGTCCCCTGTGGGGCTTGATCTCATGACCCCGAGATCATGGCCTGAGCTGAAACCAAGAGTTGGACACTCAACCGACTAAGCCATCCAGGCACGCCTGAACCAGTTCTAGTTAATCTTCACAACAAAGACTGTTCTTGAGGTCCATTTTAAGGATGTGAGAACAAGGCTCAGAGGGGATGTCGCCTCCCTGAGGTCACAGCCTGAAGGCGGACACCCAAGCCCAGGACTGGTGGCCTTCAGAGAATTTTGGAAAACTTCTGTACCCTCAGGAATTTTTAAGTTGGCATCTAAAAGTTTTTGTATGGGATGCCTGGGTAGCTCCGGGGATTAAAGCCTCTGTCTTTATTTATTTTTTTAAATTGTGGCAAAATACACATGAAATTCACCACCTTTTTTTTTCTTTAAGATTTTATTTATGTATTTGACACACAGAGAGAGCATGAACAAGGGGAACAGCAGGCAGAGGGAGAGGGAGAGGCAGGCTCCCCGCTGAGCAGAGAGCCAGATGTGGGGCTCGATCCCAGGACCCCGGGATCATGACTTGAGCTGAAGGCAGATGTTAACTGACTGAGCTACCCAGGCGCCCCCGAAATTCAGCATCTTAACCCTTTCTAAGTATACAGTTCAGTGGCATTCAGTGGACCGCCCTATCATATACTTGTTCAGCCAAAATCCATCCCCGCAGTGCGTTGGCCAAGCGAGGAAACAAAGAGTTCAGCTCCTTTTCAATGTGTTAGTTACAGGATCAAATAACACAGTTCAGTAGGTTTTCAGGGGAAGTATCTCTAAACTGAAAGTAATCCGTGCAATTTTTGGTATAAAAAAGACAAAGTGTAATAGATACACCACCCAGGGTCCACAAATCCTAGAAACGCCTGGAAAGCCGCATGCGTTGTACCTTCTCAGACTGACAACCGCAACTACAGCTTTCAGTTTAGGTGTAGTTGCTGGAAAAGCTGTCTGTAGGTTGAAGCAAAAACACCTTGACGTTTGCCTGGTTTTACAACACATCACTGCAAGTCTCTGAGTTAAGAAAACGTTCTTCCAGGTTCAATCACTGTTATTATTAGTGTGCAAGAAAGCAAAGCCTAAATATGTCAAGCTTGTGGATTATATGCCAAGAGTAAAATTTTGTGAGCAAGGTACCTCTTGCCTGGCACGGTCGGGCTGGGCCCATCCTCTACCGATGAACTGTTTCCTGGTTTACTCTTTCCCAACTTCCCTGTTTTCTTTTTTTAATGCATACAGAAACCTGCTTCACACCAACAAACAGATGGCAAGAGCTGGAGTCTTGTCATCACCCTGCCAGGAGATCCCCTGAACCCCTGCCAAGCCATGTGCCTAAACCCCATCGTGAAAAATGTTTTGGTGATTTTGGCAGAGAAGTTCGGGTGATAATGTCCAACAATCCTCCTTGACCTTTGCCAGAACAACGGCTTAGAAACTAGTCTGGCTGCGGGAAGATTGAGACCTGCTGTTTACTTTGTCAACCAGGCCAGCCCAGTTTTAAGCGTCTCCTTGGTTCACTTGGGGAGTGTCTGCCTCTGGGGCAGAGCCCGAGTTGATATTCTAGAAGGCACCGGGGCGGGCACTCCTTTCCCATAGTGGGAGGAGGGCAATCAGAGAAGGAAAACCTCTTGGGAGATTGGAAAACCTCCAGCAGGTGAGTTTTAGGAGAGAAGACAGACAAGCTGAGGGCTTGGAAATTATCCACTTACAACTCTCTGTGTGAGAACAGTAGCCCTCCAAAAGAGCAGAGCTCTGATGCCCGCGGCCACATTACACGAAGTGAAAGAAGCTGGACCCAAAAGGACAAAGAGCATGTGGTTCTGCTTACACGAAAAATCTAGGAGAGGCAAATCCACAGACAGAGAGCAGATGGGGAGAGCCCGGGGCTGGGGGAGGGAGAACGGGGAGTTAGTGTTTCATGGGGACAGAGTTCTTGTTTGCGGTGACAAAAATTCTTTGGAGAAAGATAGAGTGGTGGTAGCACCACGCTGTGTGAGTGTGCCACAGGCCACTCCATTAATTGCACACTGAGAAATGGTTACAACGGCCAATGTTATGTTACACCTATTACATCACCACACACAGAAAAAAGGTATTGGTGAACTCCAGAGGCATGAGGACCTAGGAAGGGGAGGGGTGTTCAGAACATCTAACAATCGGGGTGCCTGGCTGGCTCGGTTGGTTAAGCCTTTGACTCCTGATTTCAGCTCAGGTCATGATCTCTGGGCTGTGGGACTGAGCCCGGCGCTGGGCTCAGAGCTCAGCACAGAGCTGGGATTTTCTCTCTCCCTCTGCCCCTCCCCCTACTCACACGTGCCCAATGAATGAATGAATGAATGAAGAATATTTAATGAATGAATGACTCAGCACCCCCACAAAATGGCCAACTGCTGAATACCACCCCCACAAATCCCACGTCAGCCCAGCCCCGCCCTTGGCCTACCTGGAGGAAGCTGGGGCTTAGTCAAGCCGATGGATGTGGTGGGAGCACTGGCAGGAAGGCCTTCTACCGTGACCCTGGGCTCTGGCACTGGCTGGTGTGCAGATGACGGCTGGGTGGGTGTCGGAGTGTGGCAGGGCGTGGCTGCCGGGCCCTTCCCCACTGCCACAGGTGGCGGGATGTCCCCTTCATCGATGGTATTACCCTTCCGGACTGAGGCCAGCAGGTTTTCAAGTGTCTGAGATAAGGTGTGAAAGCGGGTTGTAGAGGACCCTGGAGCTGGAGGCAATGGGCAGTGGTAGGGTGCCAGTACCCTCCTGTCACATGCCGTCTCACCTTAAGCCCCCGGTCGTAGCGCCGCATCTTGGCACCATCTCCAGCTCGCCTAGCGCTTTCGATCGCTGTCTGGTAGAGGGCCAACCTCTCCTGCAAGGTGGCCTCCACTCCTGGGCTGGGGGCTGTGGCCTTTGGCTGCAGGAGGGACCGGGGCATGGTCTGGGTGGCGACCCCACCTGAGTTCTCCCCAAGAGTTCCTTTGTCAAGTGTCTCCACACACACCAGGCATGTTGCCCCTGGCCCAGCTGTCCCCAACTGCCCCCCCCCAACCAGGAAACCATTATCCCTCTTCCTGGTGCCGAGAACTGGGTCTCAGAGGTGTCTCATGTCACGTGCCCAAGGCAACATGGCTGAGGGGCCAGGAAAGGCCTCGAACTCTGGGCAATGGGGAGCAGGTTGCTGGGCTGTACCTGAGTGGCAGGAGGATGGGACTCCACAGTCTTCTGCTCCTCCCCAAGGACCTCGTTTAGCTCTGCCTGCAGGGGCACACGGCCACAGGCCCAGCATGAGGGCCCGCTGGATGGCACAATGACAGCACGCGAGGCCCCCTGCCTTGCCCCGGGGTGCTCACCAGCAGGTCATCGTCAGCCTCCACATCCTCCTCGTCTGTACCCTCATCTTCACCCTCATCCGGGTCTCTCATGCACAGGCTGGCCATCTTCTCGATGGCCTCCATGGGCAGGGGGCCTGGCGACAGGGAGAGGCCCCAGTTGGACTGGGATCCTTCAAGAGTCCCCAGCCTCCCATCCCCGTGACCCATTGTCCCAAAGAACAGGGCAGCGTGTCCCCCTCCCAGCCCTTCCACGGGCACCCCACCACGGTCCTTGGACCCACCAGGTACGATCCTGATCCCCGCAAAGCCCGCCCACCTCGTCTCTTCCTGATCAAACCTGCCTCGGCACCCTGGCTCCACAGCTCTCTCGCTCTGGAGCCCTGGGCAAGTCACTTGCCCTGCCTGGGACTCAGTCTTCCCATCTATTGGATGAGGACAAGAGTTTCTCTCTCACAGGTGGG
>NC_081558.1:9667296-9679005 GCF_022355385.1 Mustela nigripes | reverse complement strand
TGGATAACGGACCTGGGACAAAGGAAGCTATCCCCTCCTGGTTCATGACCAATCATAATATGATACTATTATGTTGAACTATACAAAATTGCCTTTTCTGTGGGTCAAAATGGACAATTATGTATGGCTCCTTTTAAGAATAATAACGAAGTTATACTTACTGAGTGCTATGTTCTAGCACTTTCCATAAACTATCTCAATGAATTTTCACACCTGTCCTGTGACATAGGGACTGTTAGGGCCTCCATTTTATAGATGAGGAATCTGAAGTAAAGATGGAGGAAACTCCAGAGCAGCACGTGGTCAGCATTTTCTCGAGTTATTCCCATTAACTGCTTTAGTTCCGTTCTATGAAGCTGCCATAAGCGCCCACTCCGCGAACACTCGACCACTGCCCCTTAGAGGAGATAGAAGCTTCGGGTCCCATGAGCCTCTGGGCACAACATTTTTGTCAACCAGTCAATCCGTAACCTTGCTTGATGTGTGTTTCTATCTAACGATACCTTTTTAAAAATAGATTGTTGACTTGTGAACATCGAACTCAAGGCCAACAGCGGCCCTGTAACTCATGTCTGAATAAAGCTCATCTGCTAAATCTTTCCTCCACAAGACACTTCACAGCCTTCTTGCTCTCAGAGACACGAGACAGCACTAAGCCCTACACTCGGGAGCCACTCTGAAGAGCAAAACCACCAACAAAAGCACCACAATGAGAAAAAAAAAAGGCAGTCTGACACAGACTGTGGAAAGGAGCCTTGTTCACAGCCCACCCAGGGACAAGAAGGCAGAATAAAGCGTCCCCGTGCTCTGCCTCAGCTGGGAGCATCTGTGCTGAGCAGCTCCAACTTCTGGCAGCTCGGCGCACGCCTGCCAATAATAGCAAAAGCTCCGCAAGCATTGATTTGGGTGTTACAAATAAAGTTGAGCCCGTAGGGAAAATTCACAAATATGGAATCCATCAATAATGAGGACTGACTGAATTACTGGTAAAGTATCAAGGTTCTGTTTGCCCTCGGAGCTCCAGCCCCTCTGTCCACTACAGAGCTGCTGCCCTCTGCCACCTCCCCTAGGGGGCTTTTGCAGGGGCTGTGGCCTCTCCCAAAAGCGCTACCTAGCTCTTCACCTGGCCCTCCTTACTGTGGGTGCTTCTTGCGGGCATCAGGTCTCTCCCACTGCTCTGTGCTTCCCTCATCCCAGCCCTGATCATGGGACAGCAAGCTAGAGGAAATGCTAGACCCTCTGGGAAGTGCTTTACAAACACCAGAAGAGTAACTCCCGTGATTAAGTGCAGTCATTATTCCCATTTTGCAGATGGGGAAACTGAGGTCCACAGAGATGTTAGGACTTATTAAGTCATAGAGCCAATAAGTGGCAGAGGTGGGATTTGAACCTCACCCTAGGTCCAGAGTTCATCACTTCACCTCTTACCCAGGCTGTGGGTTCCAGGAGGTCAAAGATTTTCTGTTTCCTTTCCTCCTTCTCCCCAGGGTCCAGCACTGAGCCCCGCCCACAGCAGGAGCTCAAAAACTGTTCAGGGGTGTGTTGAGAGTCTTACCTTTGCCTTTGAGCTTCTCCAGGACTTGGGGCTGGCCTCCAACCAAGGCCAAGAACTCAGCCTCCAGTTCCTCATCATTAACTCCATCCTCAGGGATCATCAGGCCGTCTGGGGAGAGGTCAACCAGCAGGCCCAGCTGAGGGAACAGCAAGGGTCCAATCAGACGTCGGAGGCAGCCAGGATGGACCCAGAGTTCCCTCAGGAGGAAGGAAACCCAGACCTCCTGGGGAAAGTCGTTCTCCCTGGGGAGTGCTAAGAGGCCGGAACAAGCTCAGAATGCAACAGGTGTCCCAAGATGGGCCAGGCCCTCTGGCACAGATCAACACAGGGCAAAGGGCAGGCAGAGACCCTGCTCCCTGCTCTGAGCCCACGCCCATGATATGCTGCTGACCAAGTTCAGCGGGAAAAGCAGGCCCAACACCCTGCCCAAAGTAAAGCCACTCTGCACACCTGGGCTTTTCCTTCCAGCATACTCAGCAGAGGGGGCCATGCAGGAAGGCTGCAAGGGCAAATAGAAGCCCAGACAACAAAGAAGTTGAAAGTGGGGTTTTTATTGGATAACGGACCTGGGACAAAGGAAGCTATCCCCTCCTGGTTCATGACCAATCATAATATGATACTATTATGTTGAACTATACAAAATTGCCTTTTCTGTGGGTCAAAATGGACAATTATGTATGGCTCCTTTTAAGAATAATAACGAAGTTATACTTACTGAGTGCTATGTTCTAGCACTTTCCATAAACTATCTCAATGAATTTTCACACCTGTTCTGTGACATAGGGACTGTTAGGGCCTCCATTTTATAGATGAGGAATCTGAGGCACAAGCCTGTGAAGCCGAGTGTCCAACGTGCAAAGGCCAGCAGGGAACTCCAGGCTGGCCAGACTCTAATACCCTGGCACTAAGCTGTGGCCTGGGCTTCTTCCTTCAAAGCTAAGAAAAAACAAACTGTCCAGGTGCCTGAGGCAGAGGAGAGGGAGGAGGGAAAGGAGAGCCACTCATAGTCCCATGGGCTCATGGCAGCAGCTCTGGATTTGCACTTAGCTCTGGCCAAGCTGTTAATCCCTATGACCTTGGGAAACTGTCTTCACCTCTCTGGACCTCAGTGTCCTCATCTGTACAGTGGGGATAAAAAGTCTGATCTGGCCTGGCCGATGGGAGGTTCCGTGCGTGTTTGGGCCAGGAGTGCAGGAACTATCCATATCCCAGGTCGGAGGCCTTCCCCTCCCAAACTGGAGAGGCTGCGGCAACAGGTGGCCCTGAGCCCAGGGCGGGGCGCCAAGAGCTGAGAAGCTGGGGAGCCAGGGCCAGCAGGCCCCACTCTGGGGGCAGAACCTCATCTGGAGGGCGGGGACCGGGGCTTACCTGCAGGTGGTGATCGGGTTCCCCTGGGGGGTGGGGCCCTCTAATGAACCTGTGATAGGGCTGAGTAGGGTTCCCTAGGCGAGGCCGTGGGGTACAAACTCACCTGGCGGGCGGCGGCGGCACCTCGTCCTGGGGGTCCCGGGGGTCCCTTCCTCTTGTGCATTTTCCAGGCTGGATGCCCAGGCCACTGGCCACCTCGCCTGGCCTTGCCCTGCCTCCTCCCCCGGGGCCTATTGCCGCGCACGCGCACTTCCTGAGCCCCGCGCCCCTCGTGAGCTCCCCGCGACCGCTGACCCTGCGCCCTCGACCCCCGCCGCCTCACTTCCGCCTCGGCCCTCAGGCGCCGCGGCACCGCAGCGCAGCCACTGGACTTACTGGGCCCGCCGCAATGAAACTACGACTCCCGGCAGGCAATGCGCGGGTACGCGTGCGTACTGCGGGGCGGTGGGCGGTGCTGTGGGCTGCGCCGGGAAAGAGGCGGGTCGCGCGTGGTGTGTGAGTGTGAGGGGCGGTGCTATCATCGCGCATGCGCACGACGGGGCCGCTGGTTGCGCGGGAAAGAGGCGGCGCGCGCGAGCAGGTGTGAGGGTCGGTGGCGGCTCCAGGACTCGCGGCGTCCAGTGGCCACCTGTGGGCTCTGGCTTCTCCTGGCGGCCCCGTTCTGGGCATTCCACACTTTTAGGTGGCCGAGGTGGAGTTAATGTAGGTTTGGTCACCGAAAGTCGGGTTCATAGCTCTCAGGCTTCGGGCCTTCCCGCCCTTCAGCTCCAGACCCCCTGCTGCCCGGCCTCCGTGAGAGCCAACTTTGCCTTTTATTTTCTCAGAAAATCCTAACGCAAATGACTTAACCGAATTGTTTCCCAACAGATCCGGGCAGACCTACTCAGTTCCTGATAAGGACAGAGCGACCTTGACAACTTCAGTGGCCCAGGTCGGTTGGGGCTTGTCTGGACCCCAGGGCTGGCAGGAGCTGGTCTGTGGTGACTCCTGCATCCGGGCCCCAGGCATCCCCCACAAGGCTCCCTGACCCTTCGAAGGGCCCCAGGTGGCTCCTTCCAGAATCCTCAGGTGTCCCTGCAAGGGTCTCAGACCACAGCCAGAGGGGAGGGGGCTTCACATAGCCTGTCCCAATTTAGGGACTAGAGTTGAGGTTGTCAGGGCTTCCCTGGATGGGCAGATGGGCAGTTCCCTCTGCTCCCTGCAGCATGAAGGGAGGTTGAATTCTTACCGGGTCATGGCCCAGGGTGGTTGTGACTCCCGCCACTGTGTCCCCTTGGAGCCCAGCTTGGCCCCCCAGCCAGATAGGGTGAGGTGGGGTGAGAGTGATTTCTGCCCTCTGCCAGGGTCACTGGGTCTGTCTGTACCCAGAGACAGGGACTACCTGTAATGATGGGATTTTGCTTGTTTTCAGATTTTTCAAAAGAGGGATAAAATGAGTAAGAGGAAGAAGCTTCGGACTTCAGGTATTTGGACATTCAAGTTGGCACTGCTTTATTGCTGCTTCTGGTTATAGGAGGATTGTAGGTTTGTTTGTTGCAGAAATGCTAACATGACCACATCAAGCTCCTCGGGGGAAAAAGTGATTTAGTACATGCTAGTAAGAAAAGTATAAATTGTGGGAAGTTCATACAGTAGAAAGTGAAAGCTTTCTGCAGTTTCCTCCAGTCTCTGGTGGGATCCCATGGGCTTAGGCCAGGGGTACACTCTCAGAGACGACCTTAGAATAGAAGTACAAGGTCTTTGAGGTGCTACAGGGTCATTGGGTGTGTAGTTAATTGTTATGCTTTGGAACCAAAACCCTGGGTTCATCCCAGCTCTCAGGCTCCGTGTGCTATGTCAGATGACTTACTCTGTACCTCAGTTTCCCCCTTTTGTAAATAGAGGATAATAAAGGCACCTTCCCTTTCCATTCAAACAATGATTCTCAACCTGGTTAGGGGAGGATTTGTGCCCCTCAGAGGACACTGGAAATGTCTAGAGACATTTTTGGTTTCTATAACTGATGTATGTGGTGCAGGCTGGTTACTGGCATTTAGCGGGTTGAGGCCAGGAATGTACTAAATCCTACAGTGCACAGGACAGTTGCCCACAATACAAAATGATCTGGTCCCAAATATCAAGAGTACCAAGGCAGAGAACTTGCCCTAGAGCTCGTATGTGGATTAGTATTTGTAAAACACGAAGGATAGACCTTAGGTAGTACACAGTGTTAGCTGGTATTATGATTCTCCTCTCAGAATTAAATACAAAATAAAACAAAACCCCACAAATCTTTTCATTCTGAAATAATTTGGGACTTACAAAAAACTTGCAAAAATAGTTGAGCTCTTTCTACTCTCCCTCCAGCTTCCCCTAAGGTTAATATCCAATGCAACCACAGGACAATGAGAAATCACAGGACAGCATCAAAATCCAGGCACTGAACCTCAGTACCCTACTTCCAATCTTCTTTGTATACACAAATACAGTGGTTTTTTTTTTTTACTAGACAATAGAATCATCACACATGCTGATCTGTAATCCCCATTTTTCATTTTATGGAATATCATGACCATCTTTACTTGTGTGTGTGTGTGTGTGTGTGTGTGTACACACATATATGTATATATGTAGTTTTCTCATGCACAAAGAAAAACACCTAGCACGGCATAGCATAGCTCCATTTCCTTGTCATTGTTGAAGATAATTTAAACTTCTTGAAAGTTTAGAAATGAGGATGCCTGGGTGGCTCAGTTGTTAAGCATCTGTCTTTGGCTCAGGTCACGATCCCAGGGTCCTGGGATCAAGGCCCTCATCCGGTTCCCTGCTGAGCTGGAGGCCTGCTTCTCCCCCTGCTTGTGTTTCCTCTCTCACTGTCTCTCTCCGTCAAATAAATAAATAAACTCTTTGAAAAAAAAAAAAGTTTAGAAATGACTACTTACTGGCTAATGAGCATAGGGAGTAGCACTCATTTTTTTTTCCCACAATGTGGGATAGAAAAATTAGCAATGGATTAAAAATGTTTTGTGTAGAGATGAGCAACAGGCTGCTCGGAAACATAGGAATTTCACTGACCTTGCCTGGGGAAGCTGGGGACAGCCAGGCCCACCCACAGCAGGTCATTTGGGGCCTCTCTTGGCAATGGGCTTCCTAGCTCAGTGGATCCAAGGCTGGTCCAGGACAGCTGTTTCTGTGTGTCCTGGAAGAGGTGGGGAGAGAAGAAGACGATTCTGGCAGGTGGTGAAAGAAGCCCTTCCCTCCCAACATCTTTGGCCTTTGGTGTTGAACATAAGGTTCTGCCTTTAGTTTTTCTTAAATTAGTCCTGTGGGGATAGATCACAGGAAGGAAATGGGAGGCTCTTCACTTCTGTTGATATTTTGGTTTTTATTTGGTGCACATGTCCACTGGATGAGCAAAGTGAGCTAGTGTTTGGGCATCTTAAGAAACCAAATAAACAAAGCTGCTTAATTTTGCCTCTTTTTTTGGCAGACCACAAGACGGGAATATGGTTGTGTAAGAAGCATTCATTGGAGCCTTGCTCTGAGTGCAGCACTGGGGTGGACACCTAAGCAGGGTGGGATGACAGGCAGGACAAAGAGATCAGTGGGTGCAATAGACTCAGTTCCTGCCCTTGTGACCCTTAGGGTCTACTCAGGGGAGAAAGAAAAAATGCTTCTAGCTGAGAGCACTAATCAAATACGCAGCAGTACAGTGAAGTTCTAAATGGGCACACCATAACTTACAGAATCCAAAAATTATAGGAAAGTCACGGTGGTCTTCTGGAACACAAACAGCTGAGTGAATGCTAATGAGGACCCTGGTGATCAGTACTGGGGAGAGGGAGCTTATTCAGTGGGTTTGCTTCAAGCTGTGTAAGGAGCTGAGGTTGGAAAGGGTCTCCTTGACAGACCTCCAGAAAGATCAGGCCAGGGTCTGGTTTGCCTTTTTGTTCTCACTATGGGGTCAGGGGCATAGTTTATAGTAGGTGCTCAATAAATACTCAAGTACCCTTAGGTGTGCAGGCACTGCAGTTGCACTGACTGGATGCCATTCCAGATTCCTTGGCCTCCATGTACCTTAGCTTTCTTATCCATAAGATGGATGTAACAGTGGGAATCCTACCTTGAAGTTTATTATCACGCATCCAACTTCTCAGGACAGCGTCTGTCTTGGAACTCACTAGATTCAACCCTTATCTTTTGTTTTGGGTTTTTTTTTTTTTTAAGATTTTATTTATTTAATGGACAGACAGAGATCACAAGTAGGCAGAGAGGCAGGCAGAGAGGAGAGGGGGGAGGCAGGCTCCCCGCTGAGCAGAGAGCCCGATTCGGGGCTCAATCCCAGGACCCTGAGATCATGACCTGAGCCGAAGGCAGAGGCTTAACCCACTGAGCCACCCAGGCACCATAAACTCTTTTTTTTTTTGAATGATTGTTTTTTGAATGATTTGTTTTTTGAATGATTGGTTTGGGGCCACGTTTAGGGAGGTCTTAGAAGTCAGCCACTAGGGGCGCCTGGGTGGCTCAGTGGGTTAAGCCGCTGCCTTCGGCTCAGGTCATGATCTCGGGGTCCTGGGATCGAGTCCCGCATCGGGCTCTCTGCTCAGCGGGGAGCTTGCTTCCCTTCCTCTCTCTCTGCCTTCCTCTCTGTCTACTTGTGATCTCTCTCTGTCAAATAAATAAATAAAATCTGAAAAAAAAAAAAAAAGAAGTCAGCCACTATTGGCAGTTTCTGTGTAAGGAAGTTTCCTTCATTCAGCAAATAGGTGTTAGGCTCTTAATTGTTTTTTTCAGTGATGGGGAAGGTATCACAGAGATAGAAGAGACCAAGGGGCAGCTGGAACATCACTTCCCTAGTACTTGACGACTCTAGTCCCAGTTTTCCCAGGACAGATAATCTGCAGGCATCCACAGAAAACTAGAGTGGCGCATAATTTAGTCCTGTCTGTGTTTCCTGGTGGTGATCTCTGTTTTACAAAGATGTTTATTCAGTCATCTACCAGGTATTTATTGAGCACCAACAGTGTACTAGATGATCTTCAAGCCTCTTGAAACTCAGCAGAGGGTGAGAAAGACCCCTCCTTATATTGAGGGAGATGGAAAATAACCAGTGCATAGCTACTGGCAAAAAACAAAAAAACAAAAAACTGTGAAGTGGGGGTGCGTGGATGGCTCAGGTGGTTAAGCTTCCAACTTGACTTCAGCTCAGGTCATGATCTTAGGGTTGACCTCGAACCCTGTGTCACACTCTGCACTGGGTGTGGAGCCTGCTTAAGAGTCTCTTTTCCTCCCCTCCCCTCTCTCTCTCAAAAAAAAATTTTTTTTTAAAAAGCTGTGAAGAGAATAAAAAAAAAAAGAGCATGGGTCTGAAAGAGGGTGCTCTTTAGAGGAGTCAGGAATGGCCCTTTACATCAGCATTTGAGCTGAGACCCAAGGAAGCCAGTACACACCTCTCACCACCTTCCTAGAGAGACAATCGGCTGGGCCAGGTTATCTGGCGTAGTTTGGTGCCAGGCCACCTCAGGATTCAGTCTCAGTCACGACCGGTCCTTAGGTAGAAAGCCTTTAAATCCCATGGCCACCTAAGCTCTTGGACAAGGTGCCATCCCATCTGTCTCTCCGGGCTAGAGTCAGAGCAGGGGTTTCCTACCCTTGGAATAAGCTTGCTCATGTTGCAGCTGTGGCCCTGCCACGTTTGGTGTCAGCCATAGCAGTGCACACTTCCTGCATCTCCCATCCCTTTATCTTCCTTTCTCTCTAAATCAGGAGGAGAAGGAGTCCGTCCTCCGAAGGCCCCAAAGAACCCAAGGCTAGAAGACTCTGAGAGGCCCCCCCAGAATTCTGAGTGGGGCTCTTCATGTCTCCCTGAAGAGTCAGAAAGCAGATCAGAACCCGTTTCCTCTACAGAGCAGAAGACAGAGGAACCAGTACAGACAGCCTCCAGGTTGGTGCCTTGGAACATTCCAGCCAGCCTCCCCACCAAAGAGACCTCAGCCCAGTAGACAGGACATAAAGGGGAGGGGACCAACGTAACCCATCCAACTCCACACCTCCCCCTGGGCAGGGTGCAGGGGCCCTCGGGTTGCTTCTCAAAGCCTTCCTCCCCAGACTCTCCTCTCTAGCAAGAAAGGATATTTTAACCAGGAGCAAGGAAAAACTTGAATTTTTCAATATCACTTAATAATAGAATGCATCTTGTCCTGTCTGCTGGTCAGACCCATGTTAATCCTGCATTCCTTCTTGACCAAGAAGGGACTGATGGAGTTGTAGGTCTGCAAAATAATAACTCATGAAAGGAGATAGTAGTTATATGCCAGACAGTATGCTAATGATAAACACTTTACCACCTATCCATTCGTTTGTACTATGAGATAGGTTTTTATCCTCATGTCACAGGTGAGAACTCTTGAGATTTGGAAAGATCAAATGACTTATTTGCCCAAGGCCACTGAGCTGGTGCAGGGCAAGCTGGGGGCCTGTGTCTGGCTCCTGTGCTCGTAACCACCATGTGTTTCTCAGTTCCTCTTTTTTTTTCCCCCCCAGGAATATGTAATGAAGGGCAGTGGGGGAAAAAGGAGGATCTGGACAATAGCTTGTTCATGGGGTTAAACCACATATAACTAGAGCAAAGTAGAAAGGGTTAGCAGGAGTTAGGAGAAGGAGGGTTCCTGCCACCAGAAATCCTCAGAGAAAGCCTCATGGACTGGTCTACAGGTTTTCTGAGTAAACAATTGCAGCACACAGTCTGCCCAACAAAACTGTTTTTGGAGGAGGAAGATGTGTGATCTCAGGTCACTGCAGTTTTAAGATTAAAGGCAGCACTGCTGTGTGCATGATATGAAGAGGGGTCACATGTCACACCTAAGCCATTCTCCCAGGCCCCACAGTATCACTGTACTCCTCCCTCCTGGTGAGGCCAACAGGGCTCATGGGGTCCTAGGCACCGCCCATCTTGCTGTCTGAGTCCGTAATAGTCAGAATGCATATAAGTGGGTTCCCACCCTCTTTTTTCTATTTTTGTTTTTAAAATGTTTTATTAAGAAATACCATGTGTGTGGTGTCTGGGTGGCTCAGTCGGTGAACCGTCTGGCTCTTGTTTTGGCTCAGGTTGTGATCCCAGGGTCGTGTAATCAAGCCCTGCATTGAGCTCTGCAGTCAGTGCAAAGTCTGCTTAAAGATTCTCTCTCCCCTCTCCCCCTTCCCCACACATGTGCTCTCTCTCTCTCTTTCCCCCTCAGATAAATAAATACATCTTAAAAAAAAAAGAGGGTCATCTGGGTGGCTCAGTGGGTTAAAGCCTCTGCTTCGACTCAGGTCATGATCCCAGGGTCCTGGGATCAAGCCCCACATCGAGCTCTTTGCTCAACGGGAAACCTGCTTCCTCTCTCTCTCTCTCTGCCTGCCTCTCCACCTGCTTGAGATCTCTGTCTGTCAAATAAATAAATAAAATCTTTAAAAAAAAAAAAAAAAAGGTGGAGTGCCTGAGTGGCTCAGTCGTTAAACATCTGCCTTCAGTCTAGGTCATGATTCCAGGGTGTTGGGATCAAGCCCTGCTCAGGCCCCCCGCTCAGCGGGAGGCCTGCTTCTCCCTCTCCCACTCTCCCTGCTTGTGTTCCCTCTCTTGCTGTGTCTTTCTCTGGCAAATAAAATCTTAAAAAAAAAAAAGAAAAAGAAAAGAAAGAAAGAAATAGCATGTGCATAGAAGTATAATAGAAAAAAAGGCAATATAAAGCAAACAAACCTAACACATTTATGTTGAGAAATAAAATACTACCTTACAGGCCACCCAAACAACCCATTCTGAATAAAAATTTTCAAATAGGGGCACCTGGGTGGCTCATTCGTTAAGTGTCTGCCTTCAGCTCGGGTCATGATCTCCAGGTGCTGGGATTGAGCCCCTCCTCAGGCTCCCAGCTTAGCAGGGAGTCTGCTTCTCCTTCTCCCTCTTCCTCTCCTCCTGCTTGTGCTCACTCGCTGTCTCTCAAATGAATAAATAAAAAATATTTTTAAAAATTTCTTTTCACAGAGACTCTTGCTATCAGTATGTAGATTTATTCTTTCTCCAACAGCTCCCTAATACAATTTAAACCTGTTACACATCTTCATGCTTTTTCCTATTCCACTTCTAAAATTTCTAAAATTGAAATTTTAAAAAAAATTTATTTATTTGACAGAGAGAGAGAGAGAGACAGTGAGAGAGGGAATAGAAGCGGGGGGAGTGGGAGAGGGAAAAGTGGGCCTCTTGCTGAGCAGGGAGCCTGATGCAGGGCCCAATCCCAGGACCCTGGGATCATGATCTGAGCCGAAGGCAGATGCTCAACGACTAAGCCAGCCAGGTGCCCCTAAAATTGAAATGTTGAAGTTTTAGTTCCAGATTTTGATCTTTTTTCTTAACAATATATATGTATATGTATATATATATATATATATATATATATATATATCCCCATTTATTTAGATAAAACCATAAATCTCAGATGCTTTTTAAAAAGACCTAGTTTTGGGGTGCCTGGGTGGCTCAGTGGGCTAAAGCCTCTGCCCTTGGCTCAGATCATGATCCCAGGGTCCTGGAATCGAGCCCCACATCATGGTCTCTACTCAGTGGGGAGCCTGCCTCCCCCTCTCTCTCTGCCTGCCTCTCTGCCTACTTGTGATCTCTGTCTGTCAAATAAAATAAAATCTTTTTAAAAATGTTAAAAAATGGGGCGCCTGGGTGGCTCAGTGGGTTAAGCCACTGCCTTCGGCTCAGGTCATGATCTTAGGGTCCTGGGATCGAGTCCCGCATCGGGCTCTCTGCTTGGCAGGGA
>NC_081558.1:9638285-9667196 GCF_022355385.1 Mustela nigripes | reverse complement strand
TGGAGCCTGCCTCCCCCTCTCTCTCTGCCTGCCTCTCTGCCTACTTGTGATCTCTGTCTGTCAAATAAAATAAAATCTTTTTAAAAATGTTAAAAAATGGGGCGCCTGGGTGGCTCAGTGGGTTAAGCCACTGCCTTCGGCTCAGGTCATGATCTTAGGGTCCTGGGATCGAGTCCCGCATCGGGCTCTCTGCTTGGCAGGGAGCCTGCTTCCTCCTCTCTCTCTCTCTGCCTCTCTGCCTACTTGTGATCTCTCTCTGTCAAATTAAAAAAAAAAAAAATTCTTTTTAAAAAAAAATTTTAAAAAATAAATAATAAAAAGACCCAGATTTTTAGAGATGTTCAGGTTTATAATTTAATTTTTTTAAAGATGCTATTTATTTATTTGAAAGAGAGATACCAGTGTGAATGAGTGAGTAAGCACGAGCAGGAGGAAGGACAGAGGGAGAGGGAGAAGCAGAGTCCCCACTGAGTTGGAAGCCCAGTACCGGCCTCGATCCCAGGACCCCAGGATCATGACCTGAGCTGAAGCCAGACGCTTAACCGACTGAGATACCCAGGTGCATGGTTTACAATAACACTGAAGAGAAGGTATGGAGATTTCTTATAGCCGCGCCCCACGCCACCCCCCGTCCATGATCACCATCTCACCAGAGTGGTACACTTGTTACCAAGGATGGACTTGCACTGACATATGATAATCACCCACAATCCACACTTTATTTTAGAGTTCACTCTGTGTTGTATGTTCTTTGGGTTTGAGCAAATGCAGGATGACATGTATCCACCATTATAATCTCAAACAGAATATTTTTGCTGCCTAAAATCCTGTGTTCCATCTGTTCATCCCTCCCCTCCCCAACCCTGGCACCACTGATCTTTTTATTGTCTTCATAGTTTTGCCTTTTCCAGAATGTCAGAAAGTGGCAATCATACAGTATGTAGCCTTTTCAGACTGGCTTCTTTCACTTAGGAATATGCATTTGAGTTTCCTCTCAGTCTTTTCATGGCTCATTTCTTTTAGCGCTGAATAATACTCATTGTTAAGAAAAAAGATCAAAATCTGGAACTAAAACTTCAAAATTTCAATTTTAGGGGCGCCTGGGCGTCTGGATGCACGCGGTTTAGCCATTTACCTGTTGAAGGCTGCCTCAGTTGCTTCTGCATTTTGGCAATTACGAATACACCTGCTTTTTTATTTTTTATTTTTTAAATATTTATTTATTTGACAGAGAGAGAGCACAAGCAGGGGGAGTGGGAGAGGGAGAAGCAGGCTCCCTACTGAGCAAGGAGCCTGATGCAGGGCTCGAATCCAGGACCCTGGGATCATGACCTGAGCCAAAGACAGAAGCTTAACCGACTGAACCACCCAGGCACCCCTACACCTGCTTTTTAGATACTTTTTTTTTTTTTAATCTACAACTTCATTTCTCTAGAATTTATAGAGTTGGGGGTTGGAGTGTTATTCCAAATGGGAATTCCTATTCTTATTTTAGGAGCCAATTCTTGGGATTATAAGGATAAACTGCTGCAGGAGCAGGCAGCCTGGATTCTAGCTGTGGGTCTCTGCACCCTTCTTGTCAGCCAAGTGTCACCATAGGCACTGCTCCCACCCTTCTCCCTCCCATCCGCTCTAAGCACGTGCTCTAGGGCCTGCCTCCCTTACAGGAGTCTGAGCACCACGTTCCTCTGTTTGCCTCACCACATGCACTGACAGCGTCCCAGGACTTCCGAACCTCCCCTGTTTTTGTCTTTCTCCATCCAGCCCCCATGATGAAGAAGCAGGAATTCCCTCCAGGCTCCTCGGGCAACCAGAAAAGGAGCCAGTTCCCTCTCCTCTTTCCCAGGTGAGCCTGTTTTAGGGCCTCATGAATGAAGCAATGACACTGCCTCCCTTAAGCTGGAATTCTTGTCTCCATTCCTCACCAGAAAGCTGGCAGGCTGGTGAGACTGTGCGCTGGGGATGGAAGGCAAGGGCTGCATTTGAGGCTGCAAGAAAGGAACTGGTTTGGCATTTGTTTTCTGAAACCTCATTCCTCCCTTTATCTTTATTGCTGTTTTGTTCTTGTTTCCGGTTCACAGAACCCAGCCAGGAGGTTTGTCCCCCAGTTTGCAAAACCCAGGAAGACAGTGTCAGGACAAGCAGAGCTGAGGGAAGAGGACCTCAGGGATGGAGCCCCTAAAATCAGCCAGGTCAGCCCCATAGATACAGCTTCTTCTTGGTCCATCCTTGGCAGCTGACTTCAGCCTTGGTTTTCTTTGGCACTGGCTAGACCCGCACTGGTCAGCGTACCCCTTCTCAGTACACCGTGCTGCAGATGTCTGTGGAGTGCACACCAGGCCTATGCGAGGTGCTCAGGACAGCTGTGTCTGCAGCAAAGCGGTCAAGGCTACAGCCCTCTTTTCCAGGATGCATAAGAATAGTAAAAATGCAGAAAGACAGCCCATATTCTATCCCTGAACCCCTTTGCTTCTCAGAAGATTTTGTGTGGTTTGGGGGAGGAGGGTGGGTCTTACAGTATACTCTCTCGTCCTTTCCACTGTGAGCTCTGAGGGTGATGATGTCTCTGGCAACAGAGGCCCCTGCAAAAGTGAGGGGTGGGCATTCCCAGCAGCTGTGTTTGTAATCATCCCAAACTGGGAAGACCCCAGATATCCTTCAGTGGGTGAATGGCTGAACACGCCATGGTGCACAGCCCAGCAATTAAAGAGCAACAAACTAGTGAAACACACAACAATCTGGATGGACTTGCAGGGCATTGTGTGGAGTGGGAAAAGCCAGTCCAAAGAGGTGATACACTGCAGGGTTCCATTTGCATGACGTTATTGAAATGAGAAAATTATAGAGATGGTGGGGAGGTTAGTGGTTACAGGGGGTTGGAGCAGGGTTGGCAGGGTGGAGGGAGGTGAGTGTGGCTACACATGGCAGCACAGTGATCCCATGGTGGAGATTTTCCGTATCTTGTCTGTGTGGTGGATGCACAGCCTCCACCATGAGAGGGAACTTCATACACACATCCAAACAAGTAGAGCTCAAACTGGAAAGCCAAACAAGGTCGGTGAACTTTATCGACATCAGCGTCTGGGTTGTGATATTGTACTTGAGTTATGCAAGACGTTACCCCTGGGGGAACTGGGTAAAGGGCATGAGGAGTCTTTCCCCATCATTTCTCATAACTGCATCTAAATCTACAATGATCTCACAAAAAGTTTAATTTAAAAACAAGAAGCGTCGGGGCGCCTGACCAGCTCACTCAGTGGAGCATGTGACTCTTGATCTTGGGGTTGTGTGTTCAAGCCCCATGTTGGGAGTAGAGCTTACTTAAAGTTAACTAACTAGTAAGAGGGGTCCTAGCTTCGCTGTTGACTGTGGGAAACACTGTGTAACTCAGCAGCTGGTTGCCAGTGGCTTCTCTGAAGCCAAATTGACATGCTCTGGCCTTCAGTGGTCTGATACTGGCAGTGCAGACCCTCGTAGAAAGGCTGGGCCTGATTGGTGTAGGGAGTACCTGTGGCAGAGGTTTCTCCCTCAGCGCTGGTCACTGCATGAGAGAAGTGTGGGAAGGCGGACAACTGCTGTCTGTAGAGTGCCCTTGGGTACAAACCTCGGTGCCTACCTACCAAATGTCATTATTTGCAGTCCAGTTTGGAGGGAGACTTGATGGCATGGATGTGAGGGGAAGGGAGTCAACGGAGGGCTGACTCCGTGGTTTGGGGCCTGAATAGCTTGAAGGATGGAGTTGTTGTAGTCGAGACAGGGAGCCTCTGAGGGCACGCTCAGGAGCCGGTGTCAGCCGTGTATCGTCGGAGATGACCGGGAGATACCAGGTGAAAATGTTGGCTACCAGCATCCAGAGCTGGGGGAGATCCCAGGCTGCAGCGCTTCTGGAGGTTTAGGACTGAGAGCCTGGATTGAGCTGCCATCTACCTAAAGGACAGTTACGTATCCCAGCCAGAACCCTCTTTTCGCACCCTGCTCTGGTCATCTCTACCTCCGTTAGGGACATTTCACTTCACTTCCTTCTCCTTCTTGCTCCTTTAAGTCTTTATCTTGAAATAATTATGGACTCCTAGAAAGTTGCAAAAATAGCACAGACCCAAGTGCCCATCAGTAGATGAACAGATAAACAAGATGTGGCATATCCATATGATGAAATATTATTCAGCCGTAAAAAGCAAAGACATTCTGACACCTGCTACAACATAAATGAACCTGGAGGACATTATGCTCAGTGAAATAAGCCAGCCACAAAAGGACAAATACTATAGGATTTCATTTATAGGAGGTCCCTAGAGGAGACAGGGGCTCTTGGGTGGCTCAGTTGGTTAAGAGTCCAACTCTTGATTTTGGCTCAGGTCATGATCTCAGAGTCATGGGATCAAACCCCACATTGGGCTCTGTGCTGGAGCCTGCTTAAGATTCTCTCCCTTCTGCTCCCCCACCCCTCATGGTGCACACACACTGTCTCTCAAAAAAAAAAAATTGTACAGTGAGAAAATAGTTGGTGGATACCAGGTGCTGGAAGAGAAGGATGGGGAGTTGTTTCATGGGAACAGAGTTTCGGTTTGGGAGGATGGAAAGAGTTCTGGAGATGGATCGTAGTGATGTTTGTACAACAAAGTAAACGTACTTTATGGGGCTAAACTGTACACTTCAAAATGGTTAAGATGCCGAGTTTTATGTAATGTGTATTTTACCACAAAAAAACAAAACACTTCAGAGAGATCTGTGTATGCCCTCCTCCCGGTTCCTCCAGTGGTAACATGTTCTGTAACTAGCATCTTTTGCCAGCGCCAGGCAGTCAACATGGGCACAATCCACAGGCCTCCTTGATTTATATCCTTGCTCTGTCCAAGAGCCTCTGTGTGCCTGGTGCTGGTGGAAAGGAGCTGATGGAAGGAGGGATTCCTGTGCTTCCTCTTGCCCGTGCAGCCCCTAGTTCTAACTGGCCAGCACTGGTACTGAATGGGGACATCATGTGCAGCGTCTGAGACTTTATATGGGAGGTAATTCCAACTGGAAAAGTCTTGGGGCACCTGAGTGGCTCAGTCAGTTAAGTGTTCAGCTCTTGATTTCACTCAGGACTTAATGTCAGGGTCATAAGTTCAAGCCCCACATTGGGCTCCATGCAGGGCATGGGCCTACTTAAAAAAAAAGAAGAAGAAAAGTCTTTAGAAATGGTTGATAATTGAAGGCTCGAGGCTGAGTGTTTTTCTCTCCACAGGAAACACCACCAGAGCCCAGTGCCCAGCAGGACAGAAGCCAACCAGGGGAGGAATCCCTAGGGCTTGCTCCCTGGGAGGCCAGGGAGCTGAGTGCCCAGACCCAGAGAGACAGCACCCACCCTGAGCACAGAGACCAAAAGCCCATGACACGTGTGCCTGGCAGTGGGACCCCTCAGCCCTCAGCCTCCATTGATGCCTCTCCAGAATGGGGGACAGTGCCCTTGGCCTCCAAGAGGGCCAGCCAGGACCACCTCTTGGAGCAAGTAACCAACACACCAGAGGGTGAAAGCAGGGAAGGGTGTTGGATTCTAGGCTATCATGGCCAGAAAGGTCCCCTGCTGAGTAGTGGTGCTGCAGAGAAGGAGTCAGAACAAGGAGCAATCCAGAAAGCAGGTCCCCGAGGGGGAGCAGGGGCTGACCTGACTGAGAGGCATCAGGAGGAAGGAGACAGTGTCGTAGGTTCCATCACTCAGGGCCCGGAGCCCAGATCTGCAGCCCAGGGCCTCCCTGACACCTTGCAGATAACCAGCGAGACTGGCAGGGAAGCAGAACAGAATTGTAGCAGCCCAAGACACTCCTCCCTTGGGACAGTTGTCATCAAAGATCTGAGCACACATCCCACTGAGCCAGAACAGAGGGCTCCGGAGGTTATCGGGCCAGATGAACAGGCCAACACAAGGGCACCTACTTGTCCCAGTGGGAAGGCCCCTGATGGAGGCTGCAGTGGGACCCTGCTCAGAGGCACACCTCTCATGGGGGGGACAGGACACAGAAGGGAGGCAGGGTGGGAAGACAAGCTTCCTGGCAACATTCCAGGGGGCCCTGCATCCTGCCTGGCTCTGGGTCACAAGATAAGAGAGCCCACGACAGGTGCAGGAAATTTCAGTCTTCTAGCCTTGGAAATGGGCCCAGGTATTAATCAGACAAAGGTGCCTGGCCTGGATCAAGAGGGGCTGGGAGGTGTGTGTGCACTGCCTTTACTGTTGCAGTCCACAGGTAAAAAAGCAGTTGAATTAGGTCGCCAGAGCCCTGAACAAAACCTTGAGGGATTCAGTCTGTCTCTTGGAGCCTTTGCTCCACCAGTGCACAGAGAAGCAGTGGGTGGCCCTTCCCAGGAGACCAGGGCCTGCCAGGACAGCATAGATGTCCCTGCGGACCCCACAAGCTGGCATGAGCCCCCTCCTGGCTCTGCAGACCAGGCTGTGTTGGGGGAGTCCTCAGCCATGGAACCTGACTTCCTGCCAGACAGCCAGATACGGGATGCCCTGGAAGCCCCTGACTTCGAAGCCTCACCTGAACAGGTAAGAGCTTCCCCATGTTGTGGCAGACCATCCCAGGACAGGTGTCAAGTGGCCACGAGCCTCTTCCAAACCACCCAGTAGTGGGTGCGTGGAATTTGGGGTGCATGACAATCTGTTTATATGCCACACATATCTAGAGGAATGAGTTGCAGATTTGGTGGGTATGGAGTCAGTGATTTTCTGGAAAGGACAGACCTGGCTTTCTGTAAGGGGTCTGCTTGGGAGCTGAAGAGCCCCGGGCAGTGACCTGCATGTATTTTGTCAGCCTCGGCAGAGTTAATGGAGGTTCTCGCTTTCCTGACTGGAGCCCCCAGTTCTCTCCACACTTCAGTGCCTGACTCAGGCAGCAGGTTTCTGAGAGATATACAGAGACTGCCTGAGACCTTGAGCGATAACTTTGAAAAAACCAGCCATGTCAGGGCTGGGCTTAGGGGAGAGGACTTCAGTCCCCAACTGGAAAGAGTCTTTGTCCACCTTAAAGGTCATTTCAGGGTCCTGATACGATTTTTTTCAAACATAGACAGAATTTTGCTTTCCTGCTGGAATTTGTAGGGACTCTGCTTTCCTTCAGGGGTCTGCCTGCTCAACAGGCAGTGGGAGAGCTGCCTAACATCTCCTTCCCCAGCGGCTGAACCTATGCAGCCCATTGGCATTCACCTGTCTGGGGCAGGTAGCAGCCTTGCTCTGGCCCCGCCCCCAGGGAAGCGCCACATCCCTCACCACTGGCACACGGGGGTCTGGGTTAAGTGCTTTGCAGTCACACCCTGGGAGGTAGGTGGTTCTCTTTCCACATCCTGGGTGTGGTTAAGAGGCTGAAGGAGTCGAGGCACCTGCCCAAGGTGACACAGCTAGGAGGGAAACAGGCTGGGTCTGCTCCCAGTTTGGCCTGATTCCACACCTGTGCCTCAGATGCCTTGTCCTGGAGCACAGAGCCCAGCTTGCTTCACAGACCGCGGCCTCTGTTTTTCTGGCTGTCCTGTTGAGATCTTTAAAACATTAATTCAGTTACGTGCTTATCAAGGGCCAGCTCTGCCAGGAGTCAACAGATTAGGCGTGGTCCCTGCCCCTGCGAGGTTTGTGGTAGTACCGTTCCCACCTGTATCCCAGAGTGGACATTCTGTACCCTATCATTTCAGCACTTGAAGAGTCTTTTCATACGACATGGCCCTGAAACACAGGATATTGTTTCCTCTGGTACCGAGCCGAAGAAAGCCAGCTGCTCCAGCCGCAGAGGGGAATGTGGTTGGGTTGGGCAAATGCAGGTCTCCAAGGTGCCGCTTTCCCAAGGGAGGGCCAGGGGTCATTTTTGGCTCTTCACAGTGTTCACCTGCAAGGTGACGTCAGACCAGGCCCTCCCTGCCACACGTGGGCCCCCTACTTCTTGTGCCACCCATTTCTCAATCACCAGATGAGGAAGATCATGGGAAGCAAGTCACAGTGCAGTTTAGTCCTAGGGTCTGAACACAGTCACCTAGGATAGGTAGGCATGCAGGTGTGGGCACAGCTGAAATTTTATAACTGGAGTCTCATCCATTAAACAATATAAATCCTTCCCTTGGAAAGAAAAGGAGTCTCTTACCCCAGTCTCTGGCTGTTGGTCAGTGGTTAAAGGAAAAGTGGTCAGGATATTCAGTGGCATCCAGCAGGTAAAGGAGCAAGTCCTTCCTGGTAGGCTGGCTATCATTGACTTTGGGCTTTAAAACACCAAGGAATCCGCAGGCAGGGAATGGCAGACAGCCAGGGTGGTCAGACCTGAGAGGCCCTCCAGGGGCAGAGGCGCTGCCCTGACAAGATTGCTGACGTCCAGACACATTTTGTTTTGATACCGGGCGTTCCCAAGCATGTCAGGGCGACCTCGGCATGAGCAGGTTCCCACAGAAAGGTACCAGATAGAGCCTGGCAGGAAGGCTGGTGGACAGGGAATCAGGTAGATGGAGAAATCAGGTGGATGGAGAGAGTGGCAGCAGTGGCCTCCCACCAAGAGGCCCTCCCCGCCCACAGTGGGCCAGCTGTGAGCACTGCTTCGGAGGAGGCCTCACAGAGGTTACACAGCAGTGACAGACCAGTGTCAAACCCAGGTTCTCCTATGGGAAAGCGTGGTATTTTCTTTTTTTATAGTAGCTCCCTTAGGATGTGACACTCACCACAGTGCTGGTGGAGCCTCTGTATGCCGCATAAGGAGTGTCGTTTAAAAGCTGATTCCAGGGCGCCTGGGTGGCTCAGTGGGTTAAGGCTCTGCCTTCGGCTCAGGTCATGATCTCAGGGTCCTGGGATCGAGTGCCGCATCAGGCTCTGTTCAGCAGGGAGCCTGCTTCCCTTTCTCTCTGCCTGCCTCTCCATCTACTTGTGATTTCTCTCTGTCAAATAAATAAATAAAATCTTTAAAAAAAAAAAAATAAAAGCTGATTCCAGGGCGCTTGGGTGGCTCAGTTGGTTAAGCATCTGCCGTTGGCTCTGGTGGTCCTGGACGGAGCCCTGCGTTGGGCACTGTGCTCAGTGGGGAATCTCTCTCTCCCTCTGTTGCTCCCCCTGCTTGTGTCAAATAAGTAAATAAAATCTTTTTTTAAATTGTTTTAATTTTTTTAAGGTTTTGTTTATTTATTTGAGAGAGAGAGCATGAGCAGGCTGGAAGGGCAGAGGGAGAAGCAGGTTCCCCACTGAGCACGGAGCCCACTGTGAGGTTGGATCCCAGGACCAACCTGTAACCTAAAATTAACCTAAGCCAAAGGCAGATGCTTAACTGCATTAACCAGGGTGCCCCAGTAAATAAAATCTTTAAAATATACAAGTTGATTTCAAGGCCTTCTTGGGTCTTACAGTGATGGCTTCCAGCACATTCAGTACAGGGACTGCCCTTTTTGTGTCAAACATGTACACAGCCCAGGTGGGAGCAGTGGTTGGAGTGTTAGGAGAGGTAATAGTCCTCACGGCTGAAAAGGGTGCAGTGAGTTGGGTGAGTTGTATTTTTTTTTTTTTTAAAGATTTTATTTATTTGTCAGAGAGAGAGAGAGCGCAAGCACAGGCAGAGAGAGTGGCAGGCAGAGTCAGAGGGAGAAGCAGGCTCCCTGCAGAGTAAGGAGCCCAATGTGGGACTCGATCCCAGGACGCTGGGATCATGACCTGAGCCGAAGGCAGCTGCTTAACCAACTGAGCCACCCAGGCGTCCCGGGTGAGTTGTATTTTAAACCAAAGAACCACTTACCTGGAACAGGAGGCCAGATGCCTGGGAGATACTGTATTGTCTACAGCAGACTTCCGGTTCGGCACTGCTGCCAGATAGTTCTCTGTGGTGGGGCTGTCCTGTGCAATTTTGGGTGCTGAGCAGTACCCCTGGCCTCTACCCACTGGATGCCAGTAGCAGTCTCCCCACCAGAGTGTGCTGACCAGCGTGAAGCGGCTCAGGGTGATCGTCCCCCCGTGAGAACCGTCGGGCTACAAGCAGTTCTTCGCATCTGTTCTTGAGACTCAGGGACGATCTGCAGCTGTAAGCTGTAGCCCAAGCCTTCCATCCCATCCCCCACCCAGCAGGGGAGAGGGGCCTGCTTTGGAAATTATGTCTTTGGAACAGATCCCTTCTCACTCCAGGACTTTGTCTCCTCAGAAGAGGCTGTGGACTGGCCACTCCACCCCAGCCTCTTTGCCTCTTCAGAGGGACCCATGTCCCCTCCATGATGGAGCTTGACATTTTCCATGAAAATTAAACCACCGTTGACATTTAGAAACTTAAGCTTCTCCGGTTTATCTGGCTCTCTCCCCTATTAATTATAAAAATTTCCCTTACAACATATTTATAAAAATCTTTCCCTGACACATAGGTGGCTTACTTAGCCGGCCTCTTCCCCTCAACACCAGATGCCCACTTCGCCCCAGTCACCATCACGGAGGGTCTTCTCTGTACCTTTCTAGATACTGCAGGATGAGCAGGAGACAGAGCCACGCCTCAGCCGCCAGGAACAGAGCCATCGTCCAACACAGATCAGCCCTTCAGAAAGCACAGGCTCGGCAGGGGACACCAGGGTCAGGCCTAACATTGCCCTGTCTGCTCCTTCTGAGTAGGGAGGGCGAGAGCAACCCGGGTTGGTGGCCCCCGGGTTTAGCTGTCATGGCATCCTGTCCCTTCACTCATCACTTTTCTGCAGGGGTCTCTACCTCTGTGCTCCTGGCATGGCCCAGGAGAATTGAGAGGTTCCCTGCATGAGCTCTTCCTTCCCCGTGCAGGGCTCAACCAGCTAGACCACTCACGTGTTTGTGCCCTCTTTACAGTTGTTTCCTCCCGGGAGCAGGCTGGCCTCTTGCTGGCCTGGCACAAGCCCACATGCTGATGGAAGGCTTCTCACGGAGCTCCAGCTGAGGTAGGCGAGGGGGAGGCTAACCCAGGACTCTTGTCCCAGCAGCAGTTGTCCCTAAGCCCCTGGGAGGGGAGAGTGTCACTGCTTTCCTGGCACTGGCACCCCGACACTCTCCCTCCATGGGCCTCCGTGAGGGAGCTGAGCCCCGTCTTTCACACTGTGCAGCCCTCATTCTACGCAAGTTCAGCGCTGGTGATCTCCACCCACAGCTAAACCGGAGTGTCTCCCCGGGGCCCCTGGGATAGTACCCCCAGTTCCATAGGTTATTTTAACATTCTAGGTGTTTTTCTGGAGAGAGGATCTAGAGCTTACCCTGAATCTCTGTGGAGGGGAAGGGACCCAGACGGGGGTTAAAAATCACTGGTCTTGGGGCCTCTCCCCACTCTGGCATCCAGAGGGCCCTGCAGAGTTCCTGACTTGTCCCATCTCCTCACTTGGCTCAGTGCCGTGAGGCAGGCTGCTTTCTCTCCCTCCTGCAGGCCATGGGGAGAGAGAGAGAGAGAGAGAGCGAGAGCGAGCATGTGTGCGTGTGTGTGTTGGCGGGTCCTCTGTCTCCACCGCAGAGCCTCTCATAGTCCCTCACCTCCCTTTTTCCCAGCCCTGCCAGCCGTTAGCACTGGGTGACAGTCCTCTCCTATTACCTTGTACTTGAACTGGCCTCTCTGCAGAGGCTGCAGCTTATCGATTATTCATGGCCAAGTTTCTGTTTGTGTCTGGCAAGAGGTGTGGAGGAGGGGTGAGGGACACAGCCCTTGGCAGAACAGGTCTCCTTGCTCTTTCTCCTCCTCCTCCTCCTCCTCAGGGTAGAAGGTGACCACGTTCTCCCCTCCCGCTCATGCACACATTTGTACATCGTACCTGCTGTACCACTTGTTGCCACACACGTGCACGCGTGCATGCACACACACGCACACACATGCCCTGCACGGGATCAGAGGCAGTTTAGCTAGAGCGGCTCTACTATTGTTTGAGCAAAGAGAAGGGAGCTTCTTGTCTGAATCTCCAGTGGCCTCTGATGTGACCCACACGGACATGTGGAGGCCCCCAGGCAGGTCATGGGTCTGGTGCAGTGGCCTATGGCTGAGTGAAACAAGCATCGGCTAAGGCCAGGCCCACATGCCATCTCGGGGTGACTGCAGTGGGTGGTGGAGCTGGAGTTCCTGTGGTGACAGCCCAGGAGACCCTGGCATGCTGGGGTGGAGGAGGATTTAGGAACAGCTGCTGACCTGAGTCCAGGAGGGCAGCCCTCGGCCCACACCCACAGACCGCATGTGTTAGACACAGGGGTGCTGTGGTGCTTCCGCCCCTTCCATGGATACTAACGCCATCAGTGCCAGCTCGTCGAGGCATTGCTGTGGGCATGGGCAGACAGTGTGGGACAAAACCCACAGCTTCCCTCTGGTGGGGGTGGGAAGGTGAGAGACAAGCAAACCCGTCAGATGGTGGAGTGTTGAGGAGAAAAAGACAGTGAGGAAGGGGTTAAAATCTTAACGTGTTGATCAGAGAAGTCTCCCTCCCCCCATCAGGAGGAGACTTTGGGGAGAGAACATTCCAGGGCCCTCAGAAGTGCTCAGGGAACAGCCAGGAATTCACTGTGGCTGGAGCAAGGGGGAAGGGGAAGGAGAGGGGAGGGGATGGGGGTCCGGAGGTGTTGGCAGATGGTGCAGGGGCTTTGAGGAGGGATGCTGGGGCTGGGTTTCTGTTCTCACGCCCCACTCCACCCCAGTGCTGAGCGGGGAACAGGCTGTAGGGGCAGGAACTGGGAGCCAGAGAGGCTGTGGCAGCAGTCCAGATGGGGACCGAGGTGGTGGGGAGAAGCGGCTGGATTCTGGGTGTGCTTTCGATGGTAGAGCCAGCGGGGCTGGCCATCAGGGCTCTGCCTCCGGTGGCTTCGTATCTGGAAAAGGTATTAATATCTGGAGACCACTCCAGGCCCTCCAGAATCCCCCAGAACAGAGTTTGGCAGAGCTGTCCAGTGAGGTCAGACCTCCTGTCTTCTCTCCTTTCCCGCCAGGACCTGTGTAGGCCTCAAAGGCTGTGAGGCCGCCAGGATGGAGGATGCAACAGACACGGTGCTGGGTCTCGTTGTTGAGCTCTCCCACCTGAAGTAAGCCCTGGGCTGGGATCCACGGAGGAACCGGCTGGGAGGGGCGGCAGAGGGGATGGGGCCTTGGGGGATGGCTGGGAGGGCCCAGTGCCTGCATCTGCCTGTGTGTGTGTCCGAGAGCTGGGAGTGTTCGAGTGTGCGAGCTTGTGCGGGGGCGTAAGCAGCCCCTCAGGGGTCTGGTGGAGCCCACACAGCCCCTGCTGACGCTTCCGTGCAGCCGGCTGATCATGAGCACCCACCGGGACCTGGAGGCCCTCAAGCGCCTCGGCTACAGGAAGGCTAAGGAGAGGCTGGCAGGGAAAGCCCCGGCACCCTATTCATCAAAGGGGGCTGGGAATCTCCCTCCAGGGGACCGGTCCTGGAGGGATTTATAGATTACTTCCAGAACACCTCAGAAGCGCCTTGTGTGTACACACGTGCGCGAGGGCTCAGCGCCTGTGTGCTTCTGCTCTGCAATGGCCCCAGAAGTGCTGCTGCCAAACAGCTGGGAACAGTCCCTCAGCAGACCCCAGAAAGCCTGCAGGGCCCTGTGTGCCCCCTGGTTTATCCTGTAAGATGCTCCAGCAGGCCCTAGTGGGCCCCGAAAGCCTCCCCTCAGATGACCCGGAATTCTGCTTCCATGGGACACCTAAGAGGCCAAGCCCATGTCAACAGCCTCTGAGGGATGTAATTTGTTCCCTCCTGGGGCTACAGCAGAGGCCACAGGCACGACGCTGGCTGTGCCCCCCCACGTTCCAGAAGCCAGCTGCTTCTGAGCAGAGCCCAGAGCCACCCAAATGTTTATCTGGATTTGCAAATTTCGTTCTTTAGCTTGGTTATGGGAGGTAGAGTATTTGTTTTTCTCCTGGTAGAGAAAAGGGCTCCCTTTGTTGGTGGTACCTCTGTTTTTTTCTAGATTTCCATTTTATCTCTTCTGGTTAAACCCTTAATAAATCATTCCCTAGTGTGGATCTGTGACCTGCTATTTGGGGTTTGAGGTATTTTCAGTTCTTTAATGTTCCGCCCACAAACCTCCCTAACCACCTCTTTCTCCTTTTACTTCTCATCCTCCCCAGGAAGGTAGGTTGGGCTACTACAGGGCCCGGTGAATCAGGGGGTCCCCACAAGTTACTGAATGTGTCCAGAGTCTCCAGGAGCGGGTGGCTGTGTGTGTGCACGTATGTGTACACATTTGAGCACAGACACCCCCGTATCTGTGGAGAGCAAGCCCACTGAGACATCATAGCCAATCACCCAACTGAAGAGTTGGCAGGTTTGCTTTCGGTGCTCTGATGGGCTCAGGTGGCCTTGCCCATCCTCCAAAGCACAAGCTGTTTCTAGGCCCCAGACTGGAAGGAGGCGGTCCTGGGGGACTGTTACTGATACACAGCTCGTGCCTGCAGGGTGCTGAGGGCAAGGCTTACACATCCCTGATGATGATGTCCTAAGAGGTGCTGCTGCCAAACCCATTTTATAGAAAAATGCTTCTCAATTGCTTACCAAAAGGTGGGCCAGACCTGAAGTTTTCTTAAGTCCTTTGGCCTGTGACTCCCACACCTCAATTCCTACAGTCAAGGCAGGTTCCCCCCTCCCACTGCCTTCTTAGACCCTGGGAAACCCCATTCTGGAGGGAAGCGAGGCAGGGTCAAGGTCCTCCACCACTTCTGGCTGGATGTGCAGCTCCTTCCTTGAACCTGCCGGGACATGCCCGTTCTCCTGGTTCCCTGGGTCTCAAACCCCAGCGGCTCTGGCGTATACAATCAGCACTTGCAAACAGCTGGGGGCAACTGGGAGTATGTTGTGTCCCCTAACTCAGTTAGAAACTCTTAGGGCTGCTAAGGAGCCCTCCTCTTCTTTCTCCTCCTCCCCTCCCCTGGGCAGTAGGCTATCTTCAAGGGTTGTCTCTCATCCCCAGCTCACCCCAGCCCTCCTCCTTGGGTGGCCTCAGGACCCAGTTCAAGTCCAAAAGCCAAGGGCAGAGGGTCCTCCAAAGTCCAAATCCTGCTCGCACTGGGAGACAGTGTGGGCTACTACGGATGGAGCCCAGGTCCCCAGGCCAGCCCTTGGCTTGGGGGAAGAATTTGAACAGACACTTGCCACCTGCTGCCCTCTGGAGGCCAGAGGAGTGGACAGGGAGTAGGGATTCCCACAAGCACAGCCCTGGCCTGGGAGAGCTGGATCCCACTGCCTGGGCGGTGATAGTCTCCATCTCCCTCCATTTCTGCGCAAGCAGAGCCAGATCACCTCCATGGTGCCTCCAGCTCGAGGTCTTGGCTGGCCCAACCCCCCAGGACATATTCTCTTCTTTGCCTAGCCTTGCCCTCCCCCCGCCCAGTCCTTCCCTATATCTGAATGGTCTGGCATGTGGCTCCATGGCCCTGGTTGCTGCGGCATCTGTGAGGACCTTATCATTCACTGAGGGCCTCTTTGGTCAGGATGATTTGAGGGAGGAGGAGGGAGGGCTTGGTCTAATTGTCTCTCAGATCCCCTCTCAGATGAGGCCCCCACCTCCAGTGTGGAGAATTCTACCCACGTGGCATGTCGTTGGGTGAGGGATGGCTGGAAGGGAGTTTGAAAATACCAGACATCACAGAAATGGCTTCATGGGCTAACCTAGTGGCGAGTGCCATGCTCAGAGGTGCTGGGCTGGGGTGACCCCACAAAACCCCACAGTCCCCCTGTGGTGCCCACTTCCATTTCTCAGCATAAAGCAGCTCACCCAGTGCTCTAGGATGAACCACAATCCAGGTAACAGGTGGGGAAAGTGGGGGTCAGAGTAACATGTGGGGGGCTGAGTGCAACCAGGATAGAAGAGCAGTGCCCCAGACCCTCTGGAGCTGTTCACGCTACTTCATCCCAAGACCTGGCCTACTCCGCTGATCCACTCATAAGCATTTATTGAGTGCTGACTGGGTGCCCAGCGCTGGGGAGGGAGGGCCAGGGGATCTGAGGGCCACCTCCTTCCTCATGGGGGCGCTTTCAGCTGTGCTCCCAGGCCCTGCTGCTTTCTTACCAGGCCTCCAGGCTGGGGCAAGGGCCCAGGGCCAGGTCCTTGCAAGGTGGATCTTCCCCCAAAATACATCCTCCATGGAGCCTGGGTCCCCACACCAGGGGAAGGCAGCATCTCCATCCTCCGTGCACCAGTCTCCTAGGCAGACGTGGAGGGGCAGCAGGAAGAGGGCGAAGATCCAGCTGATTTCCCAGCACCTTTGGAACCTGGATTTTTAAAAGTGGAGGGGAAAAGGAGAAAGACAGTAATAGGGTATGATTCAGTGCTCCCAAAGGACAGATTAAAACTTTAGAACTGTTGGGGCTCTAGTGCCACCTGGAGGTCTCTCCTGGAATAGCACCCCTGTGACACTCCAGGCCAGGCCAGCCCAGGGTGGGACCCGGAGCTGGACACAAAGCACAGAAACTCTTTAACTCTGGCTGGCTGTGCTGCCCCCTTGCGGCCGCAGGGCTCCAGGAACCCCAGATTTGTTACAACCAGAACATTACTGAAGGCTGGCCTTCCAGGATGGTGGTGAGAGCTGCTCCACCCCACCCTCCAATGCCTGGGGAGGGGAACTTTCCTGTTCCCTCCAACTTAACAGAAAAAAAGAAGGCTCTGAGACCATCATCTCTGTGTCCCTTCAGCTTCCCCCACCTCCCAGGTGGGCCTCACTGAGTCTCTTGGGGGAATAGTATCTACTTGTGGAGGCACTCAATTCTTCCAACAAATGTTCACGGCACAGCTGCTGGGGGTGAGGGTGGGGTCATCCCGCCCAGTCACGTCCCTCAGGGAGCTCACACTCTGATGGGGAGGCTGTACCCACACAGGGCACCCAAAAGGGCAGGAATACGGCGCAGGCCCACCTCCCCTGTTGGCTGACTTCTGCAAAGACAAAGTTGCTAAAACAATTTCTGTTTTAAAACCCCACAGGAGCTGAGCCCTTTCGCATCTACAATACCATGTTCGCTCAAACTACTCAAAGCCTGCAGCCTCCCTGCTCCCTGGCCTTCCCACATGGCTGGGAGCTGGTTAGTTAGAAATGCAGGTCCTGCGCCCCCCCCCCCCAGACTTGCAGAAGACATGCACAACTGGAATCCGCATTTGATGAGACCAGGTGACCCCACACAGTGGGCCAAGCAGGGTGGGGAGAGCCAGACCGCAGGGAGGCTTCAGCCCCAGCTCCCCCCAGCCCCAACTGATGCACACACAGTGAACTCACAGTGCTCCTCTCCAAACACACATTTCCCCAGGTGCCAGGCCTCTCTCCCTCCTTGCTGCCATGGACACCTCTGCCTGGAGGACTAGTGTTCTGCCTTCCAGCACTCTTAAATCTGTCCCCGCAGTCCAACCAGTCGGCCAAGGTTGAACACACTCTAACATGCAGACCTCATCTTGCCCCTTCCGTGGTTCCCTAGTACCCAAATCCAAGACCTATAGACTTTTCTACTGTCCCCTCAAATCTCTGACATCTCCCTCTCTACCACACATACACACACATTTTGTTCCAGATACACTGAATTTCACCAAGTTCCTGAACGAGCCCCAGTGCCTGGGCCACACTTCTAGCACTCCATCAAACCAGATTAGACTTCCAGAAGTCACTTTCTCCAGGAAGCCCTCCTGGACCCCTTTATCTGGATCAGGTGCTTTCTTTAGACTCCTCTATTCAGCACTCATCACAGTGTTCTGCCAGTCTCCCTTTTACCCTTTTCCACTGCTGGCACAGCCCAGCACTTGGCACAAAACACACACACGCCATTTGGTTAATGAGTGAACAGAGGAGGAACATGAGGAAAGGGGTTCAGAGAGGCTGAGAACTTCTCTCAGGTTGCGCAGCTCCTAAGTGCCAAGCAAGACTGGAGCCCCTGCTTTCCCTAACCGCAGATCCTGTCACAAGTCCTCATAGCCTCCGGACAGAGCACCCATGCCTGGAAAAAGACAGCAACTTCCCCATGGACCCAGAGAGGTCCCCTGCCCAAGGCCAGCTCTAGCTTATTCACACTGGACAACATTTCTAGAATATTGTGCTAAGTTTTCTAAACTGATTTTCTACACGCCCCCCCAAAGTGGGCACAGGAGTTAATCCTACTTCACTAACCCCAAGAGCTTAGCCACAAGCCCAGGGCTGGCCCCCTCCACACCAGGTCCCCCAGCCACCTGCACACGCTGCAGCTCCTGCGCCGCCTCGGCGATGACCTGGATCTTGCATCCTTGCCTTGTCAGGCCGGGACACCTTCTTGCCAGCTGAGTTGCGAGTGGTGTAGCTGTAGACAGAGGTGTAGCCCTGGCCGGTGAGCGGGCAGAAACGGCGTGTGTGGGCACGGTCACGCGTGGCACCGCACTGGGGGCACACATAGTCACGCAGGATGGGACACAGCACCCGGCCCGCCTCATCCTTGAGCACGTGGGACTGATAGATGGCCCGGGACTCGCCGTTGTGTTTGCAGAAGGAGCACAGGCGTTCAGGAGCTGGTGACGATTCCAGGCTGGGTGTCTGACCCTCTGCTCCTGGAGTTGGCTGCGGCTGGGGGTCCAGCCTGGTTTCAGGCTCCTCTTCCCCACGCAGAGCCCCCACCAGGCGTGCCAAACCCAGGTAATCTGTCCATAGGTCAAAGGTTCCCATAGCTGGGCAACACTTGCCAGGCAGAGGGGGCAGAGAGAGAATAAACCCTGCCTGCCCCAAGCTCGTCTTTCTACCCCTTCCTCCTCTCTGCCCCTCCCTTCCCCTCTCTGGAGCCTTGGAGTCTGGGCTGTCAGTTCCCTCCTTAGACCTCCAAAGGGGTGTGAAGGGGGAGGAGCAGGCTGTGGGAGGTTCCTTACTGTCACAGGGGGGCTTGCTGCTGCTCCCCCATAAAGGCACCTGCGAGGGGATGCATGGTCTCTGGGTGGGCTGGGGGCAACGGGTGTGTGTGTGTGTGTGTGTGTGTGTGTGTGTGTGTGTGTGTGTGTGACAGGACACAGTCTGCAGGGGGCACCTGCAATTGGGAGACACACATCCCCAAAGGGCTTTGGGAGGGCTACCCCTGCCTTCACCTCTTTGGAGGAGGTCTGTGAGGCCTGCCACTCCTGCCCCACAAGCTTCCACACCCCCACCCCTAAAACCAGCATTGATGTAGTCAGTAACTTAGTAACTTCTTTCTTCCTTCCCTTGGGCTGGGGGAGGAGCCAGGTGCCCCTGGGCTCTTTGGGGAAGGGGGTAGCTACAGATGCTCCAGTTGTCTCAGGAAGGGGGATGGTGCCTGGCTCATTGTGGGGGAAAGGACAAGGATGAAGGCCCCTAGCTCAGATCTCCCTCGGGGAGCTTTCACACCCATTATCTCAGCAGAACACCCATTTAATGGATGAACTCACTGAGGTATAAGGCTTCCTGCCCATACTTATTCACAAACACAAACACAAAAGCCTGTCTCCCCCATTCAGTTACCATAGCCCCCAGGACTAGGTGCTGGCCCTAATGTAGACAGGAGGTGAGACAAAACATTAAGGGGGGGGGGAGCAGAGACACAGGCTGGGCTGATGGTGGGGCTCCCAGCACTCATCAGTGCCTCATTCCTCACCCCCTCAAATGAGACCTCCAGGAGTCACCCAGGTGGGGCAGAGACTGGCAGATGGAGGGATCAGTGGGACACCAAGGTGTTAAGTGGCCAGGGAGTCGAGGGTAAAGTAGGGGTCTGTGGGTCCTGGGCAAGGAGAGGGAAAAAGCTGGGCCCAGGACTTGGATACAGAGAAGAGGAGTTATGCTGCCTGCCTACCCCATCCATCCATCCATCCATCCATCCATCCATCCATCCATTCAAGAAACCTTTACTGAACCCTCTAGGAACAGGGCTCACCACCCCCTCAGAAAGATTTTTCAGATGCCCAACCCTGAGCTTGTGATCTGCCCTCCAAACTACTCCCCCACGCACACACCCAAGGATTTATCCCCCAAATCAGGCCTGTGTCCATCAGGATCCCAGATGCCAGCTCCCCCCAAGGGGTGAGAGGCTGAGATCAGAGCACTGTATAAGTGGGTCTTGTTCCCTAGCCCATTCCCCTCCGGCTGTGTCCGGCCCAGCCACAGTGACATTCATCCCTCGGTGGGTCTAGCCTCCGTCCTCACAACCCACCGACAACAATGAATGTTGATTGTGACCTTCGCTGTGGCCTTAAAAAAGGGGATGCTCAGGTTGGATCTGGGAGATACCCTGGCCCCCCAGATCTGGAAGGTAGGGGTTATGATGGGTGGATGGCAGTTCCAGGCCTCGGGGTCCACTCAACGGTCGATGGTTTGTCTGAGCTGCCCAAACTCACCGACAGGTTGAATGTTCCCCCAAACCCTTGGCAACTTCTCCAGGGGGCCCAGACTGGGGGAGGAGGGGCAGAAAACCTAGACAGGCATAACAGGGGGAAGGAGAGAGGAGGGAGGGAGGAGCCTATTGACTCAGTAAGTCAGCAAGCAGGACCTGTCTGCTCCAGGACCTGGAAAAAGCACAAGATAAATATAAATAATAATTACTGTAGATATTTATGTAGCCTTTGCTACAACATATGTAGCAGCACTGGGCACCGGGCTTGCTTTTTGACACATTTACTCAAATCATCTTCAAAACGGCCCTAGAAGGTGCAGATTACTCCTGTGTGTCAGTTTGAGAGTCTGAGGCCAAAGGGCTCTGCTAGTGAGGCAAAGGAGCGACTGCTAGTGGCCCCAAGTCGTCCGGCTGCCTGGCGGTTATTGCCCCCAGGACATCGATGCAACAAAGAGATAAACAAGTCATTTTAATACAATGTAATACCTTCGGTGAGTCTCAGTGTTCTGGCACTACTGTTTATGAATCACAACAACCCTGGGGGGTTGTTCCCCTGTGCAAATGCCGGGCCAGCGTGGGGGGGGGGGGGCGGCTACTGTCCCGCCCTCCCCAGGGTCCACTTGCCCACAGGACCAGGGAGAAGCCAGAGGACTAGAGGGGACACCTACTGGCAGCCTGGGGAGTCTTGACACCTTAATTCATCTGAGGTTAGTGCCCATGCAAACAGCGACGCGGGGGCTGGGGCGGGGGACTGCCCTCTTGATGTGGGGGTACAGGGCTGCTCACCCTTGGGCTTCAAGACAGGCGTCTGTCAGATCCCTGTTCGAACTCCGACTACGCAAAGATGCTGCCCCTCTATTCCCTCACCTGTAAAACGGGGCCCCAAGTCCCTCCTTCCAGGGGCTCACCGATTTGGGCGCCTGTCCCTCAGGGTCCCCCGCCTCCCGGCACACAGTCTCAGAAAAGGCCGCCCCCACCTGGGTCTGGGGACCCCCAGGGATTGCCTGGGAAGGGGCCTTCAAATTTCCAGTCCCTTCCCACTTCCTTGGGGAATATTAAGTCCTAAAGAAACCCCCTGGAGTAACCCTAAGACGGATCAGGGATCCCAAGTGTGCAGAACTTAAATGAACCGCAAAACGCCCTCTGGCGGAGGCAGACTGAACCGGCACAACTCTCCAAGCCCGGTCCCCAAGATCCCCACCCAGAGCCTGCCCACAGAGACAGGCCCCTCGGAAGCCACCCAGCCAAGCCCTTCCCTAAAACCTGGCCCTGAACGCCCACCCACAGGTGGCCGGTTCTGAGGACCCGTCTTTTAAAGCCCGCCCGGACAGACTCCCATGAAGCCCGCCCCCAACTCAACCTTCATAAAACAGCCCTCTAAGCCCATCTTCAAAAGCCCAGCTCTCCAAAGGCCTGCCCCCAGACCCTGCCATCAGAACCCACCCCTTCTCCGCACACTGCGGGCCTCACGAGCACCTAAGGCCACTGAACCCCACCCCTCAGAAACCGCCTCTGAATCCTGCCTGCCTAGACTCCCACGGAGTCCCCAGGGCCACTCCCTTGAAGCCCAATGCCCCTAAGGTCCGCCTTGACGGGACCTGTCCCCAAATCAGAAACCTGTGGAGCCGGAACCCCTAAACATTCGCTTCCCGTGGAATTCCCTTACCTCATGAAGCCCCTTCCCCAAAGCTCACCCTCTGGCCCCTGGGCAGGGGTCCAGTCACTTCCCACACTTGTCTAGAGTTCAGGGTAGAGAGTGCTCCCTCACGGCCCATCAACCCAGCCCACAGGGCTCCATTCAGGCGATGGGGTGAGGACTCCCCTTTGCCAGGCTCAGAATATCTGGGTCCTTCTAAGGGAGCATGTGGGGTCTCCTGCCTTGAAGATCCAAATCCCAAAGAGCAGAATGCCTAGAACTCTTAGGGAGAAGGGTAGTTTAGGAGGGCAGGGTTATAATAATGTTTTACAGGGGTGCCTGCGTGGCTCAGTGGGTTAAAGCCTCTGCCTTCAGCTCTGGTCATGATCTCAGGGTCCTAGGATTGATCCCCATATTGGGTGCTCTGCTCAGCAGGGAGCCTGCTTCCTCCTCCTCCTCTCTCTCTCTCTCTCTCTCTCTCTGCCTGCCTCTCTGCCTACTTGTGATCTGTCTGTCAAATAAATAAGTAAAATCTTTAAAAAATAATAATAATGTCTTACATACATCACTCTATTATTAGGAGACGCATTTTATCGATGAGGATAGTCAGGCTCTGAGAGTTTGGAACAGAACTTTGTGATGACTATAAAGCTAGAAGGAGGGGTCATCGGGCATGGGGTACTGGCCACATTGGTGGGGAACTCCTCAAGACATCCTTTTCCTGGGGCGCCTGGGTGGCTCAGTGGGTTGAGCCTCTGCTTTCGGCTCAGGTCATGATCTCAAGGTCCTGGGATCAAGACCCATATCGGGCTCTCTGCTCAGCGGGGAGCTTGCTTCCTCCTCTCTCTCTGCCTGTCTCTCTGCCTACTTGTGATCTCTCTCTGTCAAAAAAATAAATAAAATCTTAAAAAAAAAAAAAAAAAGACATCCTTTTCCTTCTGTGCCTCCTCTCTGGCTTGCTTCCTTGAGAGCTCTGACCTTGACCTACCAAGGAGAGAAGTCTCTAGAAGGGTTGACCTCAATAAAGGGAAGGACCATCAGAGGGTACCTGGTCTAGAGGGTCAGGACTGGGATAAGAAGATGAGGTTTCCAGCTAAAGGAAGGGCTGGAAGGAAACCCCGCAGTCCCGCCTTATAGGGGTCTGACCGCCGCCTTTGTCTGCGGTGGTCAGTGCAGCCTTCTGCCCTTGCCCGCCATGTCTGTCTGGGTCTGACTGGTCTTCATGAACCAGTATTTGGGTCTCCCGCCCTGGGTGTGCTCATATCTCTGGCTGTCTGGGTCTGCCTGTGTGTGTCTGCCTCTTTATACCTGATCTTTGTCTGTCAACCGGGCCCTTGGTGAAGGATGGCCTCTGTCTGCATCTCACTCTCTGGACTTGGGGCCGTTGAGAAGGTAGGAGAGGGGAGGCTGACTATTCTTCCCGTCAGGCATCCTAACAGCCTTCTGGAAGACCAACTGGGTTTCCATTTGACTTTGAAGCCCAGCATGGGGGTGCGGAGCTGTCTCCTCCTACCCCCAGGCTCTGGTGCAAGGGAGGAGCACTCTTCAGGGCCTTTTAGCTCTATTCTGCCTCTTCCCATTCCTTAGTCCTTGGGGTACACCCCCCCCCCCGCCCCGCGCAACATACACACACTCCGCCACATCCCAGCTTGGGAGGATTTGTCTAGGCAGGGGGTTGGGAGTCATGGGATGAGGGGAGCCACCCAGAAGCCACATTGACCTGCCTCCACCCTCATGCCCACCCTACGCTCCGGGAAGGCAAGGCAAGGCAGCTGGCGTGGGTCTAGGGGTCAGAGTTGGAGGTGAGAAGTCCAGTGGAGCCAGATGGGGAGACGATAGATGGAGGCAGCTCTGCTGTCAAGTTGAAGAACATGGAGCAGGGGCATGAGGTCAGACACAGAGCTTCCAGAGGGTGTCTGGCAGCCTGTGTGTCCCTAGATATATGTTCATGCACGTGTTCCTGTGTGCATGCCCCGGATGTATGTCCCAGTGTGCAAGTGTCCTGGTGTGTGTGCCCTTGTGTGTGTGGATAGACATTGGTGGGGACATGCAGGAGGAGCTGGAGAGGGCCTGGCAGACAAAGAGGCCATGATGGAACGTGTAACAAAAGTGCACTTGGGCGTCCCCAGGTGGGGTCCAACTGAAGGCCCAGGCTGTGTAGGAGAGGGGGCTCCTCCTTTCCCTGCTACCTCCATGGCCTCTCAGGTTCCCGCCTGTCCTCCCCATGCTACCCTCCTGGCTTCCTCTCCAGCTGCCTGGCCTTTCAGGTGGGGTCCTCTGCCAAGGGGTTCATCTGTCCCAAGACCTGAGGCCACCCAGTGGGCTGGGAGCCTGAGTTTCTGTCCCAAGGCCACCAGATACGGGGCCAGGGATGGGGGAGGCAAGAAGGCTCGGGCTTCTTCAGGGCTAGGGCTGGGCTTGCAGAGGGGCCTTGGGCAGGTTGATGGGAAATTCAGACACTTCTGCTGAGGTTCACGGAGCAGGGGGACCCTGGGTCTGGGTCTAGATGGACTCCATTTACCATAACGCAGGCAGCAGCTACCGATGGACCTGTTACTGGGGGGCTGCAGTGGGCTTGGGTTCCAAGCTACTCGGGTGGGCTATTCTGGGGCTTCTGTGGGTGTCTGTGTATCCAGGTGGGTGTGCGCTAGAGCGGGTGCCTGTCTCCGTGCCAGCGGTGTCTCTGTGTTGGCACAAGTGTCGGCACTCCCGTGGGCTTCTGTTTGTGTGTGGATGTCAGTGCGACTGTGGGTGTGTGTCAGGCTAATTGTGGGTAATTGCAGGTCGATGCGTGAGCCAGGGTGTGTGGGCGTCTGTCGTCTGTCAGTGTCACTGTGGGTGACTGTAGTCTGTGTGTTACCTGGTGCCCCCCATTCCTCTCCCTAAAATGCCAGCTCCAGGAGGGCAGGGATTTTGATCTCTTGCATCCCTGGTGCTAGAACAGGACCCGGTACATAGCAGATGCTCAGTAAACAAGTGTGGGGGTTCTGGCCATCCAGGCGACTGTGCATTTCTGCCTGTGCCTATCATTTGCCTGTGGGTGTGTGTGCCATTGTGCATGCGATATGCTCTCTGTGTGCTGGCATGATGGTAGGTGTCCAGGGGTATAATCAAGTGTTAGGGTAGGTGACTACAGGTATAGTTACAGACAGACTGTTCATAGCTGCATGTGGGTGATTGTTATAATGGGTGTCTAGGAGGTCAGTTTTACCATGGGCAACCATGTGTCCTCATGTGCAGTTGTGCTATAGGTGGTATAGGTGTGTATGTGACGATTACAATGACCTGAAGTCAGCATCTGTACGGGCCTCGTAGCATCCATGTGTATGTGTTGGTTATTCGGGTGCCTGGGTGACAGTGGTGATGGTAGGTCCCTGCTCAGGCAGACACATGGGTGCCAGTCCTTGTGGATAATGGTATCTATCTATCCCCATGTCTGGGCATTTCATATATCCGTGGTAGTCACAGGGTAGCACAGCCCTTGGGTGCCCATGCAAAAGCAAGTGCTCCGCGTGTGCAGTAGAGAGCCATGAGTGTGTCCGGGTTACGGGCAAGGCTGTGTCTACACTGTGGCCACCGTCTGTGGCGGCTGCATTTTTCAATGTAGCAGTGTTTTCCAGCTGTCAGCGCTGGATGTCCTCCTCATTGCGGGTGATGCGTGCGCCCACGTGGCAGTCTTATTGTGAGGGACTATGTGTGCGAGCGTGTGTATGAGCATCCCTGCAGGTGATGTAATAATGGGGATGATGCCTGCCCACGTATAAAGTGTGGATTGGGAGACTTTGGGATTTGGGAGTGTCTAGCCGTGGCTCCGTAAATCTATCTGTGAGTAGTCCGGGGCAGCGGGGAATGGGTGGGAAAGGAGATGGGGGGGTGAACTGCACTGGGGTGCAAGGGGGCCGCTTCTTAGCTCCTATCAGCCAATGAGAGATCTTCATCCCGCACCCTCGGCATGCCCTCCAGGGCGAAGTCCCTGTGAAAAGGGCCCTGTCGCTTTAAAAGGGCTCCTCAGCAGTGGGATTCTGGGCCATTTTTCCCTTCTATGGCCAGTTTTGGAGGGCGTGTTCCTGTTAGCAAACCTCGGCCCCAGTAAATACCCTGCAGCCTCGGCCGGTAATGACAGGACGGCGGGGAGCCCTCGGAGGGCGCTGAGGCTCCTGCAGGCTTCGCGGCTGCAGCCCCAGAGCCACGGCCACAGCCAGGCCCTAGCCAGGCCCCCGCCGAGATCGATCTCCGCAGGGCCCGCGCAGGCCCGCGCGCCTGTGAACTTGGCCGGGGCCGCCTTTCCGAATGCGCGCGCCGGGCCGGAGCCTCTCCCAGCCCTGGATATCCAAGGCCCCCACCCGCTCGGCTCCCCCAAGAACAAAGCTCGCCGCCGCCCGGCCCCGCGGCCTCCCGGTGGTCAGGTGTCGGGCCGCCCGTGCTCCGCGTCCCCTAAGCCCCTCATCATGCGTCCCCGCCCCGCAGGGGCTTCTCGGCCTCCCCTCCCCTCCCCCCTCGCCTTGGGGACTAGAGGGCCTGTCCTCTTTGGGGGATTTGGCCTTCCCCGCTCCCCTTCTCGGGGAAGGCTAGACGCAGAGATGCCGCCGGGCCCTCCCCGCCCCCCCTCTCCAGCCTCCGCAACAATGGAGGGCCGGGCCGCAGAGGCCGGGGCGCCAGCCCCCGGGCCGTGAGCAGGTGCGCGAGGGGGCCGCAGCCGGGTCCCGCCGCCGCCCCGCCCCGCCGCGCCCCCTCCCCGCCGGCGGCACCCCCGCCCGCCCGGCGCCCGCGCTCACCTCGTTTTGGGCCGCCGCCGCGTTGCCCCTCTGCTTTCCAAACCAGCCCGGAAAAGCCCCCTGAGTCGAGGCGCCTGCACGGGAAATTGCATTTCGGCGGCTTCGGTGCTGGGCGTGGGGCTGGGGGGCGGGGGGCCAGGCCGCGGGCCGGGGGAGGGGGCCGCGGGGCTCCGGCGCCGGCTCGAACCCGCGGCCGCCGCCTCCCTCCCGCCCGCCTGTCTGTCTCGGTGACGTGCCCGCGCTCCCCGCCGCCGCCGCCCCCTCCCTCCTCCCTGCGCCGTGCCGGGCGGTCGGTCCCGCGGCGGCCGTCTGTGTCCTGAGGCCTCCCGCCAGGCGCACCGGGACGCACGCGGGGATGCCCACGGGGCGTCAGGACGCAGATCCCGGGGCCCGCGCGGGGGACACGGGGGCGCAAGCGGGCACACGCAGGGACCCAGACGCACGTAGACCTCAAAGGCGCACGGGGAGCACACGCGCACAAAGGCACGCGGACCACAAAAACAGGGAAGGGTGTGCAAGGGGTTTCCAGACACATACCCATGGGAGGGGATGTCAGGACATGTAAGGACACTGGGGTACCAGCCACACGAGGATATCCATAAAACCTAGCTACACACACAGACCCAGGGAGCACATAGACACATGCAAAATGCAGACACATTACTTGCACAGGACGAGAGGATTGTCGTCAAAACTGAAATACGCGGGGGGTTGGAGTGGCAGGGACGGACACACAAAATACGGACAGGCACGTGCACAGACTTCACCTGGCAGGGATGGCCTCTGAGCGCGCGCGCGCACCCACACGGACAAGAGCACATACCACAAGATAGAGAGGGATACACACAAAACCATCCTAGCTCCCCACCTGCCAGGTGCACAGTCATGGGAACACCCCGGCGCACAATACCTGAACACGCATGGACATACACACAGAACAGAGACATGTCAGGCACACAGACACACAAGAATGTTCACAATACTCCTGTACAAAGGGCAGATAGATATGCTAGAACTCATCGAACCAACACTCATCCCCACGAAACCCACCAGGCGGGTCCCCAGCACCACGGGGCCGGGGGTGGGGGGGCATAAGGACACGGGAAATACAGAGACACTTGGGGACATATGTCCCTGCGGCCATCTGGCATAGGCACATACACAGGCCAGATACACAGGCCATATACAGGAAGTCGACTCAGAAGTTGTACACACAACGGGGCTCCCCTGAGGATCTGGAGATGCTTACATGGAGCCCCCATTCCCCACCCAGGTACTCAAGCACCCGCAGTGGGAAATGGACACTTGCTGAGGCTCCATCCAGGGATCCACATGCCCATAGCCCCATAAACTCCCCAACACACACGTAGTCCCTGCTTGCTGTGGCCACGGTGGCTGGTGGCTGGTGGAAGGAGGTCACCTCAGGGCAGACTGTGGAGCCAAGTGGCCTCCCATTGGCCAGGGCTGAGCTGACAAATTTCTCATTCTGTTTATTTATTCCCCATCCCAGTCTGACTGGGGGCCAGAGAAACCTTCCTGCAGCCCACTCAGGCCCAGGCTTTAACCCTTATTGGGCCATGGCCCCCCTCTACCTGGCCATCCCCTTCCCCATTCTGTCCCCCCAAGACAGCCCTGCCTGGCTCTCCCCTTGACAGGTCCGCCTCCCCACACCCTGCCCCCTTCCTCAGGTCTCAGCCCAGAAAGCCAAGCTCCAGCTGGCCCAGGCGGGTGGATGGCTCTAGGCAGCCCCCCCCCCCCAAAGGCTTCTAGGGTCCAGCCCCGCTCTATCCCTAACTCCCCCTGAGAGGGAAGGCATGCATGGAAGAGGGAGAGAGTAAATCGTAATTGGGCCTTAGTGGGTGGGGTCATCTCCCTAGCGCTCTCCTCCCCTAACTGAGAAGGAATATACAATATTCATTCATTCGTTGACAATCATTTCACACTTTTCCTGGCGAGCCAACGAAGTGAATCTTGTCCTTTGCCCCCGGTGGCACAGCCCCGAGGCAGCAGCATCACGATCCCGCGCGAGCTTTCGCCAGCTCCTTCCTTCCAGGGTTGGCCTAAAGAAGCGCTCCAGCAACTCTAAGCGAAGCTTCCCGAGGCCACCGGCAGGGGGCAGCAGACTCCAGCGCCCTCTCTTCGTGAGCGAGGGCCGGGAGCTCCCGTCGCCTCCCTCACCCCTTACTTCTCAGCAGCTGGGGACTGCGCCTGCATCCTACCCCCCCCCCCCCCCCCCCCCCCCCCCCCCCCCCCCCCCC
>NC_081558.1:9635518-9638185 GCF_022355385.1 Mustela nigripes | reverse complement strand
CCCCCCCCCCCCTTCCCCACTTCCTGACCCCCAGAGTCCTCTGAATATCCCCCGGAGCCCCGCACAGGATGGGAGAGGCAGTGGGGGAAGCCCCAGTGCCCCAACCGCCTGGTTCCTCTGGGCGTGGGAACTGCCCTCCCCAGCCCAACCCCAGCCCCCAGTTCCTGGGGCCCCTGCCAGTGCTGACTCATAGGGGACCCACGGCTGTGACTCAGCAGCGGCTCTTCTTGAACCTCCCCCTGAGAGACTTCCCACCCCATGTCACCTTCTGTCCACTCAGGGGTCTCCTTAGAGACCCGGATGTGGGCCAAGTGGGGGTGCGAGCCAGAAGGCCCTTCTAAGCCAGGAGGGCGCAGAGCCCCAGCCCCAAGAGGTCCACAAGGTTGTGGCCTCGGATGCGCCTGCCAGGTCAACAGGGTCTTGGGTGGCGGCCGCTGGTGCCCAGACGGGTGTGTAGCTTGCACACTCAGGACACCTTCCTTTGCGTACCACCAGAGCCTGGACAGGGAAATCTGGACGAGGCCCCGGGCAGGAGCTTTTCCTTCCAACCGCGAACTAACTTCTCCAGCCATCTTCCAGGTCCCCGGAAATGGCAGCTCTATCATTCCAGCTGCTGGGGCCAAAACCTTTCTTAACGAAATGTGCCCACGAACACCTTCAGTTCCTGTCCCTCCTAAATGCTCTGGGGCCCCTATCAAGTTTCTTCCCGGTCCCATGATGCACCCACCACCTCCCTGCTCTCCTGTCCCAGCTTCATACAGTCTGGTCCACCCACGGCAGCCCGAGGGCACCTGGGAACCCCGGAATTAGGTCGTGTCCCTCCTCTGCTCAGAATTCTCCATGGCTCCGATTTCACTCAGACCTAGCTCCCGTGCTCACCACTGCCCTGCACACTCCATCCTGTCCTACCCCCGCCACCCTCTATCCCTCCACTCCTTTCCTTGCTCACTCTGCTCTGGGGACATGGGTCACTGTTGCTCAGACACACCCGACATAGTCTGGTCTCAGGGTCTTTGCACTGGCTGTTCCCTCTGGGAGAGACTTTCCCCGGATACCCCACTAGGCTGCCTCCCTCAGGTCTCTGCTCAAATGTCACCTCCTCAGTGACATCCTTCCTGGCTGTTTCAGATCACACCCCCTTGCTTTATCCTGCCCTATCTTTTTCATCACTCTATCACCTTTGACCACACTGTATGTTTTACCGCATATCTCATTTGTCGTCTGTCTCCTGCACTCAGGTGTCTGTTCCTTTGGGGCAGGAAGCTTCGTCTTGATCATTGTGGCACCAGAGTAGAGTCTCAGACGGTATCTGTTGCATCGATGTATTGATAATTACCATGTTCCTGGCACGCTGAGGAACAACATAGGCGTGGCACCTGCCTGCCACGGTCACAGAGCTAGCTGGTAGTTAAGAAGGAGTTTTCAGAGAGCTGGAGGCGCACAGGAGTGCAGGAGAGGCCTGGGGGCCAGCCTGCAGGACAGGGTGCAGTCAGGGAAGGCTTCTGGGGGAGGTGGGGTCATGCAGGGCCGCAACGGTCACAGAGGAGTTTAGATTTAAGTAAGACAGGAAGATTTGGAGGGTTTTTATTTTTAGTTCAGTTTCTTGAGGTAGAATTTACAGAGAGTAAAATTCAGCCTTTATACAAACTATGAGCTTTGATAAATAAATAGATCTGTGCAGCCACTGCCTGAATCACGAAAAAGCAGAGTCTTTGGGAGGTTATAAGCAAGGACACGAGGTCATCTGCACCAGCTCAAGAGCCTGGCCAAGGGTACAAGGTTGGAAGCGGAGGGTCGGTGGGGAGGCAAGTGTGGCTGTCCAGGGGGAAGTACACGGGACTGGACTAAGGGGGCTCTGGGGGACAGGTGGGAGTGGACAGCTTCGGGAACTGGGGCCGACAGGGCTGAGGGATGGACCAAGTGTGGGGGTGAGGAACCAAGGAGGAAAGGTGGGGGTCTGCTGGGGTGGGGAGAGTCGGAGGCCCCTGTGGCGGGGGGGCACTCTGGGGGAAGGCATTCAGAGAAGGGCCATAAATATACGGTGCCCAAAGCTATGCCTGGGGAGGATACACTTGGGAGGCATTTCACAAAGAGGACTGAAGAGGGTGAGGGACACCAAGAGAAAGTAGTGTCCTGAGGCCGAGGCAGAAGAGACCAAGGAGGGAGGCCTCGGTGGCTCTGTCGGCTAAGTGTTGGCCTTCGGCTCAGGTTATGATCCCAGGGTCTTGGGATCGAGCCGTGCATGGGGGTCCCTGCTCTGGGGGGAGCCTGCTTCTCCCTCTCCCTCTCCCTCTGCTGCTCCTCCTGCTTGTGCTCTCTCTGTCAAATAAATAAATAAAATCTTTTAAAAAAAACAAGACTAAGGTGACAGGTACTACCCAGAGATGGAGAACAGTGATGACTGGGCAACTTGGTGTCAGTGGTGTGATCAGGCAGCTGCCGAAGTCCCTGCGAAGGAAGGAAATGGGCAGCCAGCAGAAGGCTCCTGCGAACCACAAATAACCACAAATGTGAGCTGCCACAGGTGCGATTTTTTTTTTTAAAGATTTTATTTATTTATTTGACAGAGAGAGATCACAAGTAGATGGAGAGAGAGGCAGGCAGAGAGAGAGAGAGAGAGGGAAGCAGGCTCCCTGCTGAGCAGAGAGCCCGATATGGGACTTGATC
>NC_081558.1:9596736-9635118 GCF_022355385.1 Mustela nigripes | reverse complement strand
GAGCCGAAGGCAGCTGCTTAACCAACTGAGCCACCCAGGCGTCCCTACATTCTTTAAGGAAAAAATATAATCCACACTTAAGACACATCTCCATAGCCCCGTGTGACCAGTGGTAACCTCCCCGGAAGGCTCAGGTCTAGGCAAAACCCGATTTTGCTCACTTATGATTCACCTCTCTCACATCTCCCTAATACCAGCCCTATCAGATCCTGTCTTTATTTAACATGTTGATATTTTGGGGGGTACCTGGATGGCTCAGTCAGTGGAGCTTGTGACTCCTGATCTTGGGGTTGTGGGTTTGAGCCCCGGTTGGGTGGAGAGATGATTTAAAAATAAAATATTTGGGCACCTGGGTGTCTCAGTGGGTTAAGTCTCTGCCTTCAGCTCAGGTCATGATCCCCGGGTCCTGGGATCGAGTCCTGCATCAGGCTCTCTGCTCAGCAGGGAGCCTGCTTCCTGCCACCCCTGCCCCGCCTGTCTCCCGCCTACTTGTGATTTCTCTGTGTCAAATAAATAAATAAAATCTTTAAAAAAATAAAATCTTTTACATATATGTGTGGGTATATATATATATATATATATATATATATAATTTATTTATTTATTTGAGAGAGAGAGAGTGTGTGTGCACAGAGAAAGAGGGAGAAGCAGGCTCCCTGCTAAGCAGGGAACCTGATGTAGGACTTGATCCTAGGACTCTGGGACCATGACCAGAGCTGAAGACAGAGGTTCAACCAACGGGCCCACCTCGGTGCCCAAAAAGAAAATCTTTTAAAAAAATCAAATAAGGGTGCCTCGGTGGCCCAGTGGGTTCAGCCTCTGCCTTCGGCTCAGTTCATGATCTTGGGGTCCTGGGATTGAGCCCCACATCGGGCTCTCTGCTCAGTGGGGAGTCTGCTCCCACTGCCTCTCTGCCTCCTGGTGATCTCTCTCTTTCTCTGTCAAATAAATAAATAAAATCTTTTTTAAAAAATTAAGAAATATATATTTTAAAAATAAATATAAATAAATAAATAATAAAATAAAAATAAATAATATAAAATATTGTTTAATTATTTAATACAATTTATATTACTATAATTATTATATTAATTATAGTTATTTAATATAATTTAATATATACAATATATATACTAAATAATTATTTAATTATTAAATAAACTAGAAAAGTTAAATAAATAAATTACATAAAAATAAATATATTTAAAAAATTTTTTTAAAGATTTTATTTATTTATTTGACAGACAGACTTCACAAGGAGGCAGAGAGGCAGACAGAGAGAGAGGAGGGAACAACCTCCCTGCAGAGCAGAGAGCCTGATGAGAGGCTCGATCCCAGGACCCTGGGATCATGACCAGAGCCGAAGGCAGAGGCTTTAACCCACTGAGCCACCCAGGCGCCCCTTTTTAAAAAATTTTTAAAAAATTAAATTGATTGTAGTGGTGGCTGCACATTTCTGTGACTCCATTAAAAACTCTGAATTGTATACTTTGAATAGGACAATCATAAGACATGTGAATTTTATCTCAATAAACTCTTCTAAAAAGTGTTGTGGGGTGTCTGTCTGGCACAGTCAGTAGAGCATGTGACTCTGGATCCTGGGGTTGTACATTCAAGCCCTGCATTGGGCGTAGAGATTACTTAAAATTAAAATCTGTAAAAAAACAAAACAAAACAAAACAAACCCAGGGCGCCTGGGTGGCTCAGTGGGCTAAGCTGCTGCCTTCGGCTGGGGTCATGATCTTAGGGTCCTGGGATCGAGTCCCGCACTGGGCTCTCTGCTCAGCGGGGAGCCTGCTTCCTCCTCTCTCTCTTAAAATCTTAAAAAAAAAAAAAAAAAAAAAACCCAAACAAAAAAAGTTTCATCTTGACTGAGTGCGTGATCCCTGTGAATTCTGGGACCTAACCCTGCAGAGTGCCTCACTCTCCTTAGATTGAGGATAGCGAAGGTGGGGAGAAGGCCCCATGGTAGGCAAGCAGGGAAGATTGTGGGGAGAGGTGGTCAAGGGGGGGGGGAGGCCAGATGTGCCCACAGCACCCATTTTCCTGCCAGAGGATTCCCTGAGCTGTAGGCTCCCAAGCAAGGGAAGGAGGGGAGCGGGAAGGCTCTTCCTGGGGTTTCCACAAAGCCTGAGTCCCAGGGCCCCTGCCTGCCGGCCTTACCAGACGGCCTGACTCAGTTTGTCCACAGTGTGCATGTGACCCACTGTTGTCCCTGGAGTGACTCAGGCGTCCTGGAACCCCATTCCCAAGGGGACACCCCGCTGCCCACGGTCACTTCTCACAGACATGGCGGAAACAGACTGTCTCCACAGACTGGCCTCCCTGGCCAGGCAGGGCTCCTGGGGGCAGCCCATCAGGGTCTTGGCCTCACATCCCAACCTCCAGAGGGCCTAAAGGACCGGAGGAGGGGGTGGGGAGCTCTTCTCAAAGAGCCTTTGTGGGAGCGGCTGGGGGGGCTGCTGGGGGACCCCGCCCTGCATGACTCACGCCTCATTGCTGGGCAGTGACTCACGCCCAGGCCCCCCTCTGCCCGCCTGCAGCAGGTGCTGCCAGCTCCGGCTTCGGGATGGGGGCCTCTGCAGCCGCGTCCGTGCCACCCTACGGCAGGCCTGTGACCCACACCCATTTCCATGGGCACCCGCCCTACGCTGACCTCCTTGCCCTCCAGAGAGGGCTCAGACCACCGAGAAAACTTCCTACACTCCTTCCATTCCTTGGAAGGGGGCAGACCCCCCGGGACTGAGATGTGCCAGCCGCTGTCTCCCTATTGATGCCTGGATCCTCAAACCACTCGCGAGGGAGAGAATTCTTGCCACATCCTTTTAAGGTGGGGAAACTGAGGCTCCACGAGATTATGGAGTTTGCCCAGAGACACAGGAGATCAAACCGAGTCGGGGATACCACAGCGGCTGGCCTGGAGTGTAACTGGGTAATGATGCCAGCTGCCTTGTGCACCCCTGGTGGGTTACTGCATCCTGCAACGTCGCCTCCATTTTACCGATGAGCAAACTGAGGCAAGGAGCGCGTCAGTCACAGACCAACAGTGAGAAGCTGGGTCGGAATTCGAACCGAACCCGAGAGCTGGGGCCTTGCTCCGCCGCTTCCCCATGGGCCGCGGGCACCCACTTGGGGGCTGGGACGCCCCCGCCGCCGGGCCCCTCCAGCCGCGGGGGCCGGCAGAAGCCGGGCCGCCCGCCAGGCTGCCGGGCTGGATGCCCGGCCGCATCACGCCGCGGTGAGTCACCGCGCGCGCCGGCCCCGCCCCCCGCGCTAACAAACAGCAAGTTGCCGGGCAACCGCCCCCGGGGGCCCGCCCCGTCCGCACGCGAGAAGCGGGTTCGAGCCTCCCGCCGGGTGGAAGCCGTGCGGGGCTCAGGGACCTGTGGCCTTACCGAGATCAAGGACTCCGATCAGGCCTGCAGTCCTGGTGGGCGCACACAGGAGGGCTCAGGAGACTGCTGTGGTTCCGTGGGGGTCGGGGGACAGAGGGTGCATCGCCCAAGGCCGGTGCGGGGTCAGGGGATGGTACCGTGCAATCGCGGTGGAGTGAGAGGAGCCCTGAGGAGCTGGGACGGAGCTGTGGCCAAGGGGTCGGAACCATTTTTGTAGAGGGACTTAGGGTGCCTGCCTGGGGTTAGGGGATCAGGAGGACTAGTAGTGGGAGATTTTGGCTTCTCCTCATCTTCTCCGCGCCTCCTCCCCTCTAAAGGAGTTAACACTTAATGAATACACTGTGTTCCAGGCTGGTCTACACACGTGTACCTATGTATATTACCTAACTTAATGTTCACAATTGCCATCTGACAGTTCACACGTATTATTCCCACTTTACAGATGGGGAAACTAAGGCTCAGAGGCAAAATTCTTTGCCAGAGGATGGGGAGCTCCAAGTTTGAATCCAAGCAGGGTGTCGTGGGCTCCCATGCCTCTCTCAGCCAGGTGCAGGCGGAGCCATCCGGGCCGCGATCCTACCTGGGGGAACTGGAGCAGAGGTATGAGGCCAAGTCCACCCCGAAGGTTAAGTGGGACATGCAAGGGTGTGGTGGGGCTTGTCCACAAGACAGCTGAATGTCTTCCCCTCCAGATGCTGTACCAGGCTCCCTCCTGGACTGCCAGGCTATCTGAGGGCAGGGAGAAAGTTCCCAGAAGCCAGTTATCACTCCGCTCTGGTTCCCCAGGACCTCACCAAGCTGCCCACTGGACCCCTAATGGGTGGGGAACAGAGCAGGCACCAGCACTAGAGCAGGTGGGGTGCACATGTGCCTCTCCCGACCCTCTCACCTCCACTGGGAAGTGACCATCTGTCTGAAAAGGGATCCCCTCTGCATCATTTAAGAAATATATACATATATATATATATATATATATATATATATATATATATATATATATATATATCGGGGGTGCCTGGGTGGCTCAGTGGGTTAAGCCTCTGCCTTCGGCTCAGGTGGTGATCTCAGGGTCCTGGGATGGAGCCCCGCATCGCATCACATCCGGCTCTCTGCACAGTGGGGAACCTGTTTCCTCCTCTCTCTCTCTCTCTCTGCCTGCCTCTCTGCCTACTTGTGATCTCTGTCTGGCAAATAAATAAAATCTTTAAAAAAAAAAAAAGAAATTACATATATATTTTTTACTCAAACGATTGAATAAATTGCTCACATGGTTAAGTGGAGTACAGAAGAGTATCCGGGGTTCCTGGAGAGCCTAAAGTCAGAGGGTCATGGAGGGAGGTAAGGAAGGCTTCCAGGAGGAGGTAATGCCCTAGGATCTCCAGGAAGCTCCGGAGCAGGCAGGTGAGTGTGAATGGCTGGGAAGAAGTGGGGATCTGACAAGCAGGGACTGTCCTCAGAAGAGGTGGGGATCACGGAGGAACTTTCTGTTCGGGATGGTAGAGGGAAAATGTGATTTTATTGTCTCCGGAGAAGGGGTGAAAGGGGTAAGGCCAGAAGCAAGGAGACCCGGGAGGTGTCTGTCGGGAGTGCTTTCAGACCAGAGATGATGGTGGTTGCCAGATGCAGCAAATAAAAATACAGGAGACCCACTTAAATTTGATTTTCAGGTGTAGAACAAGTAAACCACTTTTTAAGTATAAATATGTCCCAAGTATTGTGTGGGACTAAAAAATGATTATCTGAAAATCCAAATTTAAGAGGGTGTCTTGTGTTTTATCTGGTGGGAGTACTCCAAGGTCTCAAGTCCCCTATTCTCCGCCTCCCCAGGGATGGGGAAAAGATAATAGTTAACAATATTGCGCCAACGCACTTTGAGGGGAACACTATCGTCCCATTTTACAGATGGGTAAACTGAGGCCCAGAGAGCTTTTGGTAACCCCTCTGTATAATGAGTGACCCTGGCCTGGAAGCGAGGCTTGTTGGTTGCAGTCCACCAGCGGGTTAAGACTGGCACACCCCCTCCTCCACGGAGTGGGGGACGGGGCCCGGACACTAAGGTTCCCTCGGTTTCTCGTGGCCCGAAGGCAACAGAATCCTCGGTCCCCTCCCGCAGCCTGGGATCTGTGCCACCCGCCGCCCCTTGCGCCCCTCCTCCCAGGACACCGAGGCAGTGGGAAGGACGGGAGGCGGCCTCTGGGGGGCTCCTCTCTACGGCGGCGGCTCGGCCTCGTCCTCCTCCAGGCCGGCAGGATCCGCCGTCCGCGCCCGCCGGCAGGGGGAGGGGGAGGGTTATTTTTACCTCCCTCCAGGCAGCCGGGGCGACAGGAAGTGAGCGCGCGGCCCGCCAGATGTGGGGAGCCAGGCAGCTGGGAGCAGCCACAGCTGGACTGGCGGCCGGTCGGGGCGGGGGAGGGGGGGCGTGGGGAGGCGGGGTGTGCGGAGGGCGGATCCCAGGCGTCGGGTCCCCCTTTGTTCCCCGCCGCCCTAGCCTGGCGTCCGAGGTACCCCCTCACCCCCATCCCCAGCTTCTCCGGGTGGTGGCCTCGCTGTCCCCAATCTGTGCCCCGGTGCCCTCGGTGTTCTAGGGTCCCGGGCGGGAGAGGCGGGGGGAAACTGCTCCGCGCCGTGGGGACCCCCGGGTCCCAGCGGAGTGAGGGGTGGGAGGGGGAGACGGCCCCTCGTCGGCCCCGCCCGCCACCGCCATTGTTTACCCGTCGGCTGCCTCCTAGGAAACTTAACCCGCCCGCGGTAATTTTATTTGGGAACTTCGGCCAGTTGCCATAGCAACCCCCAGTGACGTCAGAGGGGCTGGGGCCCGAAATCCCCGGGAAAGGGGGGGATGGGATTATGGGGGAGACCCTCAGGAGGGCCCCTCTTTAACCCTGCGCCTGCCAGGCCCCAGTCCGAGGGGAGAGGACAGCCAGATGGGACACCTCTTGGGCGCCCCCATTCTGGCGCGGCGCCAAGTGAGGGTGGCAGGCCAGGCCCTGATGTCATCTGGTGCTGGGTGGGTGGTGAGTCAGTACTCCGGTGGGGGCTGGGCCAGGCCTGGGGGCTATTCCTGTCTGACTCACCCCTCCAGGGCCCCGGAGCAACACCCAGACCCTTCCCTAGGGATTTCAGGCGCCAGGCTGGGGGGAGGGGGTCCCCACAGGTCTCCAGAGAAGCAGAGGCCTCTGCTTCTCTGAACTCTAGGTGGGTAGGCCAGGGCTTTCCTGGTGCTCCCACACGGGTGGGAGGCGCAGTGTGGAAGGGTGAGCGGCGGCGAATCGGGGACGCCTCATACTGTCCTTCTCCGGAGCCCCAGTGGGGGGACAGGTGGTGGGATCCTGGGTCACTCCTGTCACCAGGGCGATGGGAGGCAGGGACCCTGACTGGCAAGGAGGAGCGCGCGCGCGCGCGCGCGCGCGCGCGCGTCAGGGGGGCTGGGCTGGGAGGAGCCACGCTAACCACAGTGACGTGGGACTTCCTCGGCAGGGCCTGTTTGATGTCTCTGTGTGCTGCGTTGCCATGGGGCCCGGCAGGCAGCCCTATGTGTGAGCTGGGGTGACCTACGGGGTGGCTGGTTCTATCAGGGTCCCTTGACCCAGCGCCCCCCATCCCAGGCCTACAGGAGTCCCTAGACCAGGTAGGGCTCTGCACAGACCCTTACCCAACTTTCACCCCACCCCAGGCCCTGGGCCCCGAGAGTTCTCCTCTCCTCTCAGAGCCTTGTGACTACTGCGAACTGTACATTTTCGAGATGAAGAAACTGAGGTTCAGAGAGGTACGATCATTTGGCCAAAGATATTCAGCTAGAAAGTCAGGGAACAAGCATTTGAAAGTCAGTTCTTCTTCCACTCCGCTCCCCTCCTCTCTCCAGCACACTGGTCTCCTCATTGTCTCTCAAATCCCCCAGCATGTTCCTGCCTCAGGACCTTTGCACTGGCCGTTCCCTCCACCTTGGACTTTTCCTCCAGATGTCTGCAAGGCACCTCCTTCACCTCCTACAAGTCTTTGTTCAAATGTCACCTCCACCTCATGCAGCCTGTCCTGACCTGGTCCCCACCGGCTCCGTCGTCCTCTCCTTTCCCCCCTTCTGTCCTCCCTTAGCACCTAGCACCCAACATGCAGTGTATCTTTACGCCTATCTGTTTCTGTGTGTGTTTATTTCCTTTACAGATGTCAGCGCCATGACGGCAAAGATTTTTTTCTGGCTTGTTCTCTGCGGTGTCCCCCAGTGCCCAGAACAGTGCACTGCCTGGCACCCAGCAGGCACTCAATGAATGTTTGAAGAATAAACAAATGGGCGTGTGTGAGTGTGTGTGTGTGTGTGTGCGCGTGTGTGATCACTGTCCCACTTGACCACTTAACCTGGCCTCACCCGGGCCCTGTCCCCCTACCCCTCCCTATCATGACAAAGGATCAGCTGGCCGGTTTGGAGAGCTCCTATCCCTGTTGGCTGCTGTCCCTGGGTAAATTGGCCAGCCCAGGACGAGGGCATGTGGGGCAAACGTCGGGGGATCCTGAGGGAGGCTGGTGGCACTGGGAGGTCCCTCCAAGCTTGTGCTGAGGGATGCTTAGTGAGCTGGGATGATTTGAGCCATGGGCAGGTAATGTTTTATACAAGGCCACGGCACAGATATCCCTGGAGGACAGCATGGAGGAGGCATTTCTCTTAAATGTGTGCCCAACCGGATTACTAACGGAAGAAGGATGGCTCTGGATGGGAGGCTTTGTCTTGAGGTCCGAAGGAAGCATTCTGGAGGGGCAGCGTGGAGGGGGTGCCCTGTTGTAATTTGGTCACTTTCTATTTAGGCAATGAGAAGCCTGTGTGTGTGTCTCCACAGGGAGACCCTGGACCCTGAGAACTCCATTCCTCTGTTTGTAGCTGCTCAGGAGGCCATGTGGCAAGTGCCCCACCCCTCTCTCGGCCCCACCCTGAGTCGGGGAATTCTGTGCCACCCCAAATCTTCCCCCAGGGCCCCACAGGCTGCTCTGCCCCCTCCTGCCCCAACCTGCCAGATCCTGCAGCTTGGGCCAGCCTGCCCCTTGGGCCCCACAGAGAAGAAAGACCCAGGAACCCCCCAGGCTGGGTCCCATGGGATGGTAGCTGGGTGTGGCTTCTACCCGCCTCTCCCCATTCCCACTAAGATCCAAGGTGGGAGCTTGCTGAGCTGAACGGAGGAAATGGAGGATTTTGGAGGAATTCTGGGGTGCGACGTGACCCAGAGGCCTCCAACCAGCCCCTCTGATCCCCTGCCTGGGCCTGCTGCTGGGTTCCCCACACCCTAGCATTCCTCTCACTGCCCAGGAGGAGGGTGGTGAAGAATCTGACCCCCAGCGCCGATTACATGACTTCAGAAATGTTGGGAGTGGGTGTCAAAAAACACTCCCCCAAAGCAATGCCCACACAGATCAGCGAAGGGTCCTTTGGCTCCAGAACCCGACCCGCTGTGGTGGTGGTGGCAGCGGTGGTCTGGCGGCCATCGGCTCCTGTCCTATCTTGTAGAGGGCAAAGTGGCAGGCAAGCATGCTCAAGGAGGCTGTCTTGGCGGCAGAGGGCACCCCGCCCCTCCTTTGCTTAGTTTTGTTCCTGGCCCCCCACCTGGGCACAAGGCCAAGCCCCAAGGCAGGGCCCCGTCCTGGGGAACAATGCAGCCGTGTTTCTCTGGGTGGAGGGGAGGTCGGTGGAGGATGTGGTGGGACAGACGCAGGCAGGGAAGGAGGGAGGGATCCAGGGAGGGACTCTATCCCAGGGATACTCCAGGAGCTGGGGAGTTTCCCAGAGCCCCTGGGTAGGTGGGGGGCAGGGATGCTGGGAGGCCAAAGTGGGGAGGGTACCTTGATCCTGGCACCACCTGAACTCTGGGCCAGAGTCTTCAATGGCAGCAGAGGAGGGTTGGGTGGGATAAGAGGGACTTCCTGGGGTTGAAGAAGGCACTGGGGAAGAACTGGAGGAAGTGTGGGTTGGTGCTTGGCAGGAACCCAGGATACCCAGGCCCATGCCCTTCCAGGGAAGGGTACACAGTAGCCGAATGTACTGGGTCAGGCGCCTCGCCTCCCACCCTCCATGTCCCTTGTCCCTTGTCCCTGCCCATGGCCTCCTGGGTTTCTCTTCCTGCAGGGGCAGGACTTTGCCAAGAAGGGTGTTGGGGTGCGAGGGGGGATTAGGACCCCTGCTTCTGTCCTGCCTCCCGCAGGAAGAGCCTTCGCTTAAAATCTGGGGCTGCTTCCAGAGTCCAAGACAGGGAGGGGGAAGCTGGGCTGCGTTTGGGGCCCCAGGTAAGAGTCGGGACAAGGAGGGAGAAAGTTGGGGCTGAGTTGGGGGACCCGAGAGAGAAAGTGGGGGCGGACCGGCTCCGGGGGCACATGACGGCGGCGCCCGCCCCGCCCCGCGCCCGCCCCCTGTCCGGCCGGGGGGGAGGAGACGGGAAGGTTTTAAAAGCGATTCGGCCCCGCGGCGGGCCGGCCAGTGAGTGGGATGGATCGCGGCCGGCGACCGACCCCGGCCCGTCTAGGCCAGCCGTCCGCCCACGTCTCTGCCGCCGGGCCCCGGGCGGCGGCCCGAGCCCCGAGTGCCGGCTCCCCTCCCCCGCGGGTGAGTCGGGGAGGGAACCGGGAGGGAGGCGGCGGCGCCGCGGCGGCGGCGGCAACTTTTCCGCGCCGGACTCGTGGGCGGAGTGGGGGTGCGCCCGGCGGGTCCCAGCCTTTCGCGAGGGGGAGGGCGCCGCTCCGCCGCCGGTGGTTGGGGGGCTGCGGGGATCGTGCATCTGGCGGCGGCGGCGGCGGCGGCGGCGGCGGCGGCGGCAGAGTCCTGGGGCGCCCCCTACGGAGCGGGGGAAGGGCGGCCCAACCTTTACCCGCTCCGCGGGAGCCCAGTGGGGACCCCTAGCCACTCCCCCCCACCGGAGACCCATGAGACCCATGAGAGCGTGGTGGGGAGGGCGGGTCCCCCAGACACTGGGGCAGGTCAAGGTGGGCAGGGATTCAGCGGCAGGGTGGGAAGGGGGAGGGCACATGCCTGGTTTGGGGTTAGAAGGGATGCATATAGGGTGCCTGGGCTCCTGGGGGGCCTATCAGGCCTTTGGTGGGATGGGGTGGAGGAGTGTGTAGGGGTCTCCCAGAGTTCCCTGGATGGCGGGTCACAGTCAAGTTCTCGACATGTCAGCCAATGAGTGGAGCGGAGGCCTTCCATTGAGGAGATGGGGTGGGGGCCCAGCATTGTAGCCCCAGCTTGGTGGAGACTGGGGGACCCTTCTCCTCGCTCCTGGCTCCTCCTGGCCCAGGGTTTGGGAGAGTCCTGGAGGGCTGACTCCCCGACCCTGTGTAGCCGCAGTCCTCATGTCCTTGGGCTCCGGGAGGGTGGAAGGGCCCCAACTAAAACCTGAACCTTGCATTCTAGCCCCTCACTGACCTCTGATCCCAGCACTGGATTTGACTGCCACCAAAGCCCCCGGCCTTACACTGACTTGCCTATCCAGCCCAGCCAGGCCGAGCCAGACCCTGTGGCCTCCTGAATGCCTTGAAGGTGCAGCTGGCCCTCTTGTCACCTGCCCCCTCCCGCTTCAGCCCTAACCAGCTGCCCGCTCGTGGTGACGGGTGGTATGTGAGGGTAGGGCTGGGATGGGTGCGGGACCCCTGGCACAAAGGGTGTCCTCTGGCAGCCGGAGCTGGAGGGCAGTACCCAACAGGTGCCCCGGCTTAGAGGCGAGGTGCTGTGGGACACACCCTGTCCGCTCGCCCACGCACCCTGCCCAGGCCAGCCCGTGTGCATGTGTTCACATGCCTCCGTCCTGGGAAGGCACGGGCCCTGGGGCCTGCTGCCAGCTCTGTCCTAGCTCACAGAAGGGCACCCATTGGCCTCTGCCCTTGCAGGATGTCCTTTGGGAGCTCCTTCAAGACCCCAACTGGCCAGCCTTGTCTGTGGGCTTCAGAGGGGGCCCAGAGCCGCCGGCCTGGCCCAGGGCTGGCACGCGGAACACATGCGTGACAGGGTGTGTCCAGGGGGTCGGGCCTATCTGTGCTAGCCCAGCCTCCAAGTTGCCGCAGACCCTTGCTCACTGGAGAGCGACAGTGGCAGCGGATGCTCCAGGGGTCCTCCCGGGAACCCACGTACGCCCCCCCTGCCTGCTGCTAAGAGAAGGCCAGATGTTCTGTGCAGGCTGCCACTGCTGGGCAGATCCCGGTCCCATCTGCAGTCCTAGGGTGACTGGCCCTAGGCTCAGGGTGGGGACAGGGGCTCAGGGTGCCCGGCCTGCTATGGGCCTAGGTGGTGGTGCTTGGATAGACCTTAAGGTGTTTTTCAGAGTGTGCCCTTCACCTTGGGAAGCCAAGTGGAGGGGGGAGGTCTGTTTGCGGTGAACCCTGGGAAGGTCTTAAGAAAACACCTTTCCTACCCCTCACGGCACCGGCTGGCCAGCCCCTTCCCACTTAGATACATTTTCTGCCTGGAGCCGTCCTGACTTTTCCTTAGATTTACTGCCTGACCTTGGGCCTGACTCCGAATTCCTGTGGGCCTCGGTTTCTCCATCTGTAAATGGGGAGCGTTGGAAAGCAAGCAGAGAGAAGCGTGCTTCCCCTCCCAGTGGCAGGCCCTTGCCTTCAGATCCTTTGTGGGGTGCTCTGGCCCCCTTCTCTCCTGCCTTCGGGTGTCCCGGATGGACACGGAGGTGTGTCTGCAGAAGGCTGGTCACCTGGGAAGGAAGACGCGGAGGGCAGTGGGCGTGGGCGTGTGGGAATCCTTGGGCAGAGAAGGACGCCGCCATGCTGGGCACGGCTGAGTCACGCTCCAGCGGCGCCTTGCCCCAGGGTGCTGGAGCTGGCGCCACCCTGGGTGTGGTCACTGAGCTGTGGCCCTGGGCAGAGAAGGACTGGGTGGTCTGGGATGGGGGGCCTGAGCGGTAAGCAGCCAGGAAGCTGACTTCTGAGCCTCTAAGACCCTTGGCCTTCCCCTGGCCTGGGTCTGGCATCACCATCCAGAACTGTGGTCACCACACCCTTAGAGTGCTTTGAGGATCCTGGGGGCGCTGAGCCTTGGGCCTGGGAATTTGGGGGGACGGGACCCAGAAGCCAGTGATTTGCCTTGAAGCCAGTGGTCCCCCGAAACGTAGCCCGGGGCTGGGCCGTGGACCTGTGAGGACAAGGCAAGGGGTGAACATGACAGAAGGGTGTGCCCCTCAGTTAAGGGCTCTCAGTGTGGATGTCAGGGGGCCCCTGGGAATTCTGTGACTGACCCTAGGGGGATTAAAGTTGAAGGCAGGGGTTGGAGTTTGGTGGGGCTGGGCGCAGTGGGGCCTGGGATATGACTTGCATGGCTCCCCTATTTATAACAAGTGATTCAGTGCTCACTTACTCACCCCTTCCTGGGACTGCCCCCTCCCCCCAGCCCTGGGTGGGCAGCGGGGGCCCACCCACTTGCCACTCTCCTGCCCTCCACCACCCAGGTGCCAGCCTCCCAGGGCTGCCCATCGGGCGGGTTGTCATGGTCGCTGTGCTGGGACCGGGGTAATGGATGGGGGGCTGGTGGTCAGGCGGCACTTGGCTGGGCAGCCCAGGTTGGCGGCTGGCTCGGGGCCCGGCCCAGGGAGCCTCTGCGGAGAGTCTAGGCCCATTAGGCAAAGCGTTAGTGACAGGCTGGGAGGGCGGGCGGTGGCGGGCAGGGCGGGGCCTGTAGCCCTTGGTATTTTCCGATCCCAGCTGCTCCGAGAGGGTGGAAAGTATTTGGGGACCAGGCTTGGGGGCGGCGGTGGTGGCGCCCCCGGCGGAAGCTGCCCCTGATTCATTCTTGGAGCACGGGGTTGGGGGGGGGGGGGAGCAGGCCTGCCTGCTCTCCTCCTGCCTCCACGCCCTGTCTGCGGCCCATTCTCTGGCACACACACGTACATGCATACATGCGTAAGTCCGTGTGGCCTGGGGCCTGCTTTGCTCCCTCTGGCCGGCCCAGGGGCCCATCTTCTCCCCACACCTCTAGCTGCCAAGAGCTTGGCCTTGCTGGGACACTGTCTCCCGTGAGCCCAAGAGGCACACATGGGTAATGGGGGTCCTGGGCACCTGCGTGGCCGTGCCCCATCCATGAGAGACCCAGGCCTTTTGTGCCTTTGGGAATGGGGAGTGGCCTTGGCCCCGGCCCGGGGCTCCGTGCAGGGGAAACCCCACAGGAAACGGGCCTGGCCAAATGGCCGCCCTTCCCGTTCTCGTCCCTGGGACATGAATGTGCTGTCTCACTTCCGGAGGCGGCCCAGGGAGGCCGGCCGCCCTGCAGGGCCTTGTCTGTTCCCGGTTGGTGCCCCCAGACCCTGAGGGGACAGGGTTGGGCAGGGGCCTGCTAGGAAAGCAGGTGGCTGGGGTCTGTGTGTGCGTGGAAGGGATGGGGCCGGGAACAGAGCGGGACATCTCTGTCCACCTGTCTCCCAGCGGCGCGCGCCTGGTGCCCACCTCTGGGCACCAGAGTCCCACCCGTATCCGGAGTCCTCATTTCCACCGTCTTTTGTGTTTCTGCCTGATGATGACAGCACAGCCCCATCCTAGCTACACGTGTCACTTCTGAGATCTTTACCACGACATCATCCCTGCTTTGCGGACAGGGAAGGGGAGGCCCAGAGAGTGAATTTCTAGGAGTCATCTAGCTACAGAGCTACAGAGCTGAGGTTCAGATCTGCCCAGACTGGCTCCAGAGTTGGGGATATCCTAGCCACAGGGCTCTTGCCATTAAGGAGATCTCCATTTACTGAACATAAGGCGGCGTCACAGGCTTGTGACTGTGCAGCTCAGAGGGTCTCACCTGCTCAGAACGACCCGAGGCTTGGATTAATGATCTGCTGTCAGCGTCTTGACATTCTTAACTTGTGAAGAAGGAGCCCCATGATTTCATTTTGCACTGATTCCTGAAATTTCTGGAAGGTGGTCCTGGTGCTGGGCACTTGCTGAATGACATACACACTCTTGGTGAAACCTCCCTGTGCTGTGCAATTGGGGCCTTTGGCTTTGTTTTACAGATGGGGAAACTGAGGCCTGGAAGGCGTTTGGGAAAGTGCTAAGTGGGTACTTGCACTTTGAGCCTGGGTCTGGTGCGCTTGGGGATGTGTGTGCCCAAGGCGAGAGCTGGACACCCACCGCCGGCATCCGCTCTGGTGGGGTGTGGGCTGAGGCCTGGCCACTGAGGAGACGGGGCCACGGGGCGGGGGGGGGGGCAGGCCCTGGTGGTTTCCTCCTGCCCTTCAGGCTTCTAGGAAGTGGCGCCAGCTGGGGTGAGATCACTTCCTCACCCGCCTGCCTGCCACCCCCTCGACTTCCTCTCTTCATGGCCCCATTTAGCCCGCCCAGGGCTTGCTGGTGGTGGTGGGGGGACGGGATAAGGGGGGGGACCTGGCTCTGGGAGTCCCTGCAGCCTCCTTGGGATCCTCCAGGATCCCTTTGGGCCTTTCTCCCTCTGGGACTGTGGGCATGGCTGCTGCGGGGGTGCCCGGCCTCGTGGTACAGCTTTCCCTTCGGCTGCTGCTGCGTGCGGGGAGAAGGGCTTCCCTCAGTGGGCAGCAGCCGGTGGGGCCCTGGGGGACAGCCGTCTTCAAATCTCATTACCTCCTTTGCTCTCTCTCTCTCTCCCCCAGGTGTCAGTCGCTGGCCCCACCCGGTGCCCCCCCACCCCTGTGCCACGGCCGGCTGGGGTTCCTGGGGATGGGATTTGCTGCCTGTCTCAAATCACATTGCCAGGGATTTCCAACCGACCCTGAGCCCTGCCTCTGGGGCTGCCGCCACCGCCACTGCTGAGAACCGGACTGGGGCTGGGTGGCAGAGAGGCTCCTGCTGTCCATGTCTGGCCTGGGGAGCAGGGCTTAGCTGCTTGTGAGCAGAGTCCACAGCAAGTCGTGTTCACAGTGGCTAAGTTCCGCCCCCCGGGACCCCGCCTCCTCTGGCTCTGCCTCTGCGCCTGCCTGTCCCGCTGGCTGTCCGGGCCTCCCTGGGCTCTGCCTCCCGTGCCTACTGAGCTGAAACACAGTTGATTTGTGCAGACTGGCTCAGTTCAGCAGGAACAGGAGTCAAGCCCCCTTGGAGTCTGTGGCGCCTGCCTTCCTCGGGTGGACTGATGCCTGTGGGGGGGTGGGGGAGACCCAGACCTATGTCTGGGGGAGGGACTTGGGGAGGGAGGTAGCCTGGAATGGGCTAGGTGGACCCAGCTGTCTGTTGGCCCCCCCCCCAGCTCTATACTTGGGGAGGGCCTCCCCCCTGCATAATCATACCTACAGCTGGCCTGCACTCCTGGGGAGGTTGGCCCTTCCACGAATAAAGGAAAAGTTGTGTCTGCACCCCTCCCCCCCAACAACACTCCCAGCCTGGAGCCTTTCTCTCCCAAGCCTGGTGGGGCATGGGCCAGGCCTGTACCTTCCCGGCAGCCAGTTGTTACTCAAGAGGAAGCTGCCTTGGGCCCCCAGACCGTTAAATGCCAACTCCAGCTTCCGGAACCAGGCTGGCCTGACCTGAGTGTGCCTGGCCCCTTCTCACAGAACCCTGCAGCTTCCAAACTCGGAGGGAGGAGCCGTGACACCCTCCTGGCACGAGGGGAGGGGAGGGGAGCAAGGTGCCTGTGAACCCAGAAAGGACATAACTGGGACTTTTCAGTCCTCTGGTGGTGCCAGGGTGTGTAAGAGTGGAGGAGACTGTCCAGAATCAGATGGGATGGGGCTCTTTTTGGAGTGAGACTGGGGAACCAGAGAGAAGCCCCCTAAGGTGTCAGGCCTGGCCTGGGGTTCGTGTCCCACCCTGGGTAGGGGCAGGGTCTGTGTTGTGTGTGGTTCCTGTTGTCCAGCTAAATAAAAGCTGCCCCCTGCCTCATTCCTGAAGGTCTGATAGTTTGTGTTTGGGGCTTACTCCTTCCTTCCATCCCTGCAGTTTGACTTTTTGGGTGGGGAGGGTTGGAATTTGGGTGGGGAGGGTTGGTGGCCCCCCGCACCCTGAGCTCCTGACCTCCCAGATCTCCATTCCTGTCCCAGCTGTTCCGAGGAAGGGCACAACGTAGTCACATGGGCAGAGAAGGCTGGAAAGGTGACCTTGAGGGGTGTCCTGGGATTAGGGGGTGACCCTGAGGGAAACCCTGACTTTCAGAGCTGTTGTGATGATAGGCAGCACTGTTCTGGGAAGGATCTAGATGGGGTCATTATGAGGAATGCCCCAAGCCCAGGGCATTGACCTGAATGTGCCTGGCCCCAGTGGAGGGGGGATTGAACACAATCTTTGGTGGCAGCCAGCGGTGACTCTGAGGGAAACACTGGGCATTCAAAGATAACTGGGACCGGAGGATCTTGAGCTAGTGATATTTGGGGGTGGCTGAGACATAAGGGACAACTCAGGAAAATCTGGGGTGCTGGTATCTGGGAATGCCGGCAGGGGACCTGGGCTTGAGACGTGCATGTGTCACGAAGAAATCCCCAAGAGGGACATTTTCGGATAACTTTGAGAGCTGAGGGGCACAGTTAGAGAGGGAGCCAAGTCCGAGGACGGCATCTGCCCGCAGTTGAGACTAAAAGGGTGAAAGAAATGCCGAGCACTCCGGGGCTGCCGCCTCTACCCGAGCAGGCCTCCAGGCGGCGCAAAGAAGCACGCCGGCCAGCTGGAGTCCGAGAGCACATACCTGCGGGAACAGCGGGGTGGGGCGGGAGAGGAGTCCCTCTCCAATTGGCCCTCTTTGGCGGAGGGCGTCGCCACGAGCCAATCGCTGTGCCCAGCATTGTCGATACCCCGCCCACGACTGCACGCGCAGCCTTGTCGCCCTCTAGCGGTCAGCCCCGCCTAGCACCGCTCTGTGCCCCGCCCCTCCGGGAAGCTTGTCCTCGCCTGCCCCGGCCCTGACAGTGACCCAGACACACTTTGTTCACCCATCTGTCACTCTACAAAGACAGGCAGATCGGAAAGGAGGTCCTGCTTCTCAGGAAGCCAGGGAAGGAAGGCAACCAAGAGCCTTCTTTGCAGTCTTCCAGTCCACACCGCTCCCTCTAGGTGGGAACTGGAAAGCCTCCTCCGCAGCGTAGGAATCCAGGGCCGCACCCGGACCGCGCCCCTCACTGACCACGCCCACCCTTCTACCGCGGCAACGCCGGAGCCCGCCCACCATGCCCAGGATTCCCATCTTTGTGTGTTGGGGATGTGGGTGGGAGGAGGAGGGTGTGTGTCTTCCCCACCCAGGTGCACCCAGCACCTGACGCGGCCCCCGTGCTCAGCAGCTTGGGAGACAAGTAACCCCAGGAGCGGTGTCTGGAGCCAGGGCACCCTCTAGTGGCCATTCCCAGCACTGCAAGGGCCGTGAAGCCTGAGGTGGCCAGGGTCAGTGGCAGCCGTCATAGTACCTAATCAAGCTATGCCTCTTCCTAATGGGTATCCTTTCCTTAAACTTTGGAATCCCCGTTTTCTCGTCTGTAAAATGGAAGGATATTCCTCCCGACTCATAGGGCCGTTGGGACAGGCGTTGTCACAGGTGACCAGTATAAAGCACTCCTCTTGGGAGTTCGCCCTGATAGTATCTACATTCCAGCCCCTGGGTGAAACCAGCAGTCTGCCCTCCTTCCACCCCTAACTTGAAGTTGTGCCCTGAGCAAGCAAGGCTGGAGATTTCCTGTGGAGGGATCAGGGAGCCCTGGCCTGGGGTCGGGGGAGGGGACACCCCTCCGTCTCAAAAGCAGTGTTCAGTATTAAAAAAAAAAAAAAAAAGAAAAAGGAAATACAATATACGGTTCAATAAATAGAAAAAAGTTACAAAATGACATGATTTTGTCCTTAATTACAAGAGGAGAAGACAGAGGGGGTGATTGGGGTGGGACACTCTCCCTCCTCCTCCCTGGGCCAAGGTGGGGCAAGGGAGACCCAAGAGAGAAAGCAGCAGAGATTCAGAGCCACAAACAGAAAGGCGAAATAGAGGGAAATATGGAAAGGGAGAAGATGAAGGGGTGGAGCAGGGACATGGAGGAGGAGAAAGGCAGAGCCAGAGCCAGAAAATGCCAAGATGCCAACCTCTCTCCTTTCCAGATCGGGGGGTGGGGGCGTGGGGGTGGGGGTCCCTGGCTCTCCTGGGCTTGTCTCCCTCCAACACCAGGTTTGGAGGACAGCGTGAGCCTGGCTCAGTTCCTGAGTTGTATGTCCAGTGACTAGCAGGTAGGGAGAGGGACAGTAGTGACCCCTCGAGCCCAACCTGGGACCCTGGCATCCTCGGGAATGGGAGTCCTGGCTGGACGGGGCAGGGGGTGAGGTATGTGGCTGAGGCCCGAGGCCTCTTTAAATCCTTCAGTGGGGATGAGCCATCGGTCCCAGCTGGGCAGCCTGGCCAGGGCACAGGGCTGCGAAATGGGGCCCCTGAGGCAGTGAGGGGAGGGTATAAAAGGAGATTTAGACACCCTAACACAAGTCTCCTGGGCACCCAGAGTGGAGTGTGGGGTCTGCTACATTGACTTTAAGAGCCAGTTTCTGGAAAGTCCTGCCTTGCAGCCCCCAACCCCATCCCCAGTCCAAGCCAGACCTGAAAGTCTGGGGAGGGAGAGCTTGCCTATTGCTTTTGGGGTGCCCAAGGTGGGGTCAAACCAGCTGCCCAAGCACACACCCCCTTCCAGGCCTCTGGGTGGTGGTATGGCTTCTGATCCTTGCGTCTCGAACACTCACTTGAAGACTCCTAGGCACGCATGTGGCAGGACGTCACCTCTCCCTGCCCACCCCCCCCCCCCCCCGGGGGCCATGTCCTCCCTCCAGCAAGGCCTGAGGGGATGGCAGGCAAGACCACCTAGCTCCAGCCAGGCTCCTTCCCTGACTTAATACTGAAATGCCACATGGGCCTCCAGTGCTGAGGCCCCTGATGGAGAGCCAGTGCCACAGAAGCAGGGGCCGAGGGGGTCCCCAGCGCTGCCCACTGCCCCTCAGCCAAAGCGCTCCCGCACCAAGAGCATGAGCTTCTTCTTGCCCTTGTAAGTCTGTTTGAGGTTCTCCAAGAATTGGGCAAACTGCAGGTGCCCATCAGGCGCCAGCAGGAAGGTCTCACGGGCCTGGCCCAGGAACTCGATGAAGTCGCCGTAGTGCCGCGGGCTGATGTGCGTGAGGCGGGAGTGGCTGGTGGCGATGTAGGCGGCCACCGCGGCATCCAGGAGCTGGCAGAGCGGCGCCCGGTCGGCACCCAGCGGCTTGGCGGCTCGGCGGGCCCCCAGCGGCCCCAGGCCGGGGGCCGAGAGAGTCCAGCGGCGCAGGATGTCGGAGAGCATGGGGGCGCAGTGGATGCTGCGGATGATGAGGGGGACGATGGCGGAGAGCTCGTGCCGGCCCAGAGAGTGGCTAAGTGAGCAGGCCCAGAGCACATCATTGACGGCCGGGTGGCTGTCCTGGTTGAAGGCGATGCTGAGCTGCGCCAGGGCCAGCGTGGCCAGCTTGTAGGCCCGCAGCGGCAGGCCGCGGTGCTCCATGTAGCGGGCCACCGTGAAGAGGTGGGCGTGGCCCAGGCCGCCAGCCGCGGCGTCCAGCACTATCTGGTACGCGGCCTCAAAGGCCGCGTGGTTCTTCTCGCACAGCGTGAGCGCGGGCAGGGCGCAGTTCTGCGGGTCCTTCATGGCGCACTGCAGGGCCAGGGTGCGCGCACAGGCCCAGAGCTCCTCCCTCCGGGGTGCGTCCAGCTGCAGCCGCGACAGCGTGGCGTGCGTGGTGCCCGTCACCGCCACGATGGTGGCAGCCTCCACCGGTGTGAATAAGGAATACCAGTTCTGCATGATATTCATCAGGGCTTGTGGGCCTGGGGGATGCAAGAGGGCAAAGCTGGCCAGGAAGGACAGGGACCGCTCCCCCCATGCGCACGGGTTTGCCCTCCCGCCGCCATCCCCACCAGCCAGAGCTAAAGACACGATCCCTCTGGTTCTGCTCCCGAGCTTGACAGAAACTGCCCTTCCGAAGGAAGCAGGGGGCAGCCAGACTGGGCAGGAAGAGCACTAGTGGGGCTATGCTTCCAGGCTCCTGTCCCTTCTCCAAGCTGCTTCAGCTTGGCCAGCTCCCAGGCCTTTGTTTAGTTCCATCCCCAGCCCGCCTGCCCAGCAGCGCAGCCCTGAGTTGGGGCTGGGGCCAGGGAAAAGGCTCTGCTTCCCCCTCCACAGGGACGCAGGTGGCAGGTTTGCTTGGGAACTCACCGATCTCTGTGGCACAGCTGACCAGCCACCGCACCATCTCCCGGCGCCTCCAGGTCATGGTGTTCAAGGTCATCCGCATCACCTGTGGCACAGGAGGGGAGAGAGAAGCGGATCACCCAAACCTCGAGCAGGCCTACGGAGGGGATCAGGGATCCTGAGGGGGCTGACTCGGCGGTGAGCCACGTGATCTGGGCAAGCGACCTCACCTCCGGGGCCTTCAGTTTCCTCTTCTGTAAAATGGGCATTTAAAACCTCTACCTTGGGTGGGGCACTCTTCTGAGAATTCAGTGTAAATTTTCAGGTAAAGATTTTGCACAGGGGCGCCTGGGTGGCTTAGTTGGTTGAGCGGTGGCCTTCAACTCAGGTAATGGTCTCAGAGCCTTGGAAGCGAGCCCCGCGTTGGGCTCCCTGCTCAGTGGGGCATCTATTTCTCCCTCTCCTTTTCCCTCTGCCCCTCCGGCTCACGCTCGCTTTCTCTAATAAGCACATATTTTAAAAGTAAATAAATAAATAATAAAGTTGTATTTATTTATTTATTTATTTATTTATTTTTAAAGATTTTATTTATTTGACAGAGAGAGATCACAAGTAGGCAGAGAGGCAGGCAGAGAGAGGGGAAGGGAAGCAGGCTCCCTGCTGAGCAGAGAGCCCAATGCGGGGCTCGATCCCAGGACCCTGAGATCATGACCTGAGCCGAAGGCAGCGGCTTAACCCACTGAGCCACCCAGGCGCCCCATAAAGTTGTATTTAAAAAAAAAAAAAAAGATCTTGGGACGCCTGGGTGGCTCAGTTGGTTAAGCGGCTGCCTTCAGCTCGGGTCATGATCCCGGGGTCCTGGGATCCAGTCCCGCATCGGGCTCTTTGCTCAGCGGGGAGCCTGCTTCTCTCTCTCTCTTCCTGCCACTCTGTCTGCATGTGCTTGCTCGCTCTCTGACAAATAAATAAATAAAATCTTTAAAAAATAAATAAATAAAAATAAAATAATAATAATAACAAGAATATCTTACACAATATCTGTGGCTTGAAAGCGCTCAGCCCCGGCCAGCCGTTACTGTTACTGCTATCATGGCCGGTGCTACCCTCAGGCCCTGTGGCGCCTACCCCAGACAGCAGTCCAACCTGTCCCTTCTCTCTGGAAAGTTCCCTGCTTCATGTCAGCAGATTCCCCTCTGCGGCCCCCAACAAAGCACTTGCTCTATAGTCCCCTACCTTCTTCAGTTTCTACCCCCAATAGGCACCTCCTTGTCTGCCTTCCTCCAGGTCCTGTCTGGTGAACTCTGCCTTCAGCAAACTCCTAAGGAGTGGGTCCCCTCCCCATGCCCCCTCCAATAGTTCCAGTCCCCCACAGGAGATTGTTGGGGATTAATTCTGCCTTCTGCAGGCCCGCTGCTGGCCAGTTTTCCCTGGGAAAGTATCCCCACCCCCACCCCATCCCATAAGCCTGCCCCAAACTGTTCTCCGTTCTTACTTTACGTTGGCCACAGTCTGAGGCCCCGCCCCTCCGGGTCCCACACCCTGCAGGTGACTCCTCACCTACAAGCAGCACCCATGCTGGCCTCTGACTTGCCCCAGCAGGACAGCCCTTGCCCGGCCCCTGGGGATGGCCCCAGTTCGCAGGTCCTGCCTCAAGGACTTTTAACCACAGACCTCATCGGCTTTCAGGACCCTCCCCTGGCCCCAGCCCTCAGCAGCAACCTTTCCTTCCAGGCTGGTCCCCCACAGGCCCAGCCCCCACCATGGTTCCTAACAGTGGGCACAGCAGTCCCAGGCCCCACACCAAGGTCAGCACCCTAGGCCCAGCTTCTTCTTGTGGCCCACCCACTCACGGGCAGGCGTCCTCCTCCTCAGCCACGCCCCCAGGAGGGGCCACTCCTCTTCCCACTCTGCCCTGGGAGTCCCCCACTGGCGGGACCTGTCCCTCATTCCTGGGACTTGTTCAGGCCTGTCCTCAGGCAGCACGCCCCCCGCTGACCCTCACCTGCAGGCCCAGTTCCAGCGCAATGCCCAGCAGCGTGGTGTCGGGAGGCGCACTGGCCGGGGTGGCCGTTTTGCAGGCGTCCTGCGCCAGCTTGAAGAGCAGGGCTGGCGAGTGGATGTTCTGCTGGATGGAGCCCAGCACGGCATGCAGCCACTTGGGGTCTCCTGGGGTGGAGGGAGGGAAGAGGGCAGGGTTGGCCCACGGGACACCAGCCCCGGCTGCTGCCCAACCTGTTCGCCCAGGTGTACCCGTTTGAGGAGGCAGAGGCAGCTGGCAATGGCTCTGGGAAGATCCAGACCACTCTCGGCACTCCCCCTCTCCTCTCCTCTCCCCATCACCCAGCGGGAGCAAGCCAGCTAGGGACCCATAATGGTCAAGGGCAGTGATTCTGGACCCAGAACACCAGGGCTCAATCCCCGCCTCGCCATTCACTAGCTATGTGACGCCCAGCAAGTCACTTAACTTTTCTGTGCCTCGGCCGCCCCATCTGTAAAATGGGTTATACTAATGCAATGGTACCTGCCTCCCAGGGCCACGGTGAGCCCGTACCTGAAAGGCTTTTACGGGATTACGGGACAAGAGCTGTACAACTGTGAGCTTTTATTGCTATTATCGCTGGCCCAGAAGCTACAGTTTGGTCACTTTGCTCCAGCCCCACGGGCTTCCTCTGTTCCTCAAAACATACTAGGCACGGTCCAGCCTCAGGGCCTTTGAACTGGCTGTTCCCTCTGCCTGGAATGATCCCTCAGCCTGGACACAGCCCTCCCCAGGTTCCTGGGGAAGCCCTCATCCCCAGCATAAAGGCGTGAGTGTCCTCGTGGAAAGAAGAAGAAATCGGGAGTGCTCTCTTTCTCTGCCTTGTGAACACACAGGCAGGAGGGTGGCCCGTGCGCAAGCCAGGAACAGAGTCCTCCCTGGGAAGCCACGATACCCTACCCTGACCTTGGACTTCCAGCCTCCGGAGTTGTTGCTGAAGCCACCTGGTCTGCAGTGCTGTCATGGCGGCTCAAGGTGACGAGGACACCAGATGCAGGCAAGAGCTCTCTGTCCTCTCGGCTTAAGCACTGGCCTGCTTTCCCCACCCATCACAGCCCTGGTTCTGTTCTTGCTCATTGTGTGACGTCACTAAGTGTTTGACCTTGCTTAAGGTCGGTCTGTCCCCCCCCCCCCCAATGGAACACCGAAGGTGCTGGAACAGGATTGTTCACGCCTCAGCACCTGGGACAGTGCCTGGTCTAGACATCTAGAAAGTGCTCAAGGAAAACTGAGAATTTGATGAAAGGATACAAAGTCGAGAGAAGCGATGAGGGAAAGGAGGAAAGAGGAGGCCGAGGAGCATGGCAGGGGGACGGGGGCAGCCTCCGCCCCTCACCCTTGGCGGCTGTCAGCATGGCAGAGGCCAGCTCGCACTGGCGCGTTTCCAGGTGACCGAGGATGAACCAGCGGGGGAAGCGGTTGCTCATGATGGAGTCCAGCGGGCTGGGGTGCGGTTCTCCGGCGGGAAACGCGGTCTCCAGCACAGGCAGCCTGGTGGGGGCAGAGGGGGAGAAGCAAGCCCACGGTAAAAGGAGGCTAGGGCCTCCTCCCTCTACTGGAGCCTCCCTGCTTGGGCCAGCAAAGCCACAGGCACGCAGGATGATGGAGGATGTGGGTGCCAGATGTTCACTGGAGTCCTGTTGGTGCGCCTCACTTGGGGTTGATTAAATAAACAATGCTCTAGTCATGCACCAAGGGCTGACAAAAATGTGAGACCATGTCCTGATGCAGCCCTCTGGTAATCCTTCGGTCACCCGCCTTCCCTTTCTCACTCTGCTCCAGCCACTGTTCCCCTCAATACCGCTCAAATACAACCAAGCACAGTCCTACCTCAGGACCTTTGCCTATGCTGTTCCCTCTGTCAGGAACACTCTTCCCAGACATCCTTGTGCTTCTCCCTCACCTCCTTCAAGTCTCTTTCTCTCTCTTTTTTTTTTTTTTAGATTTTATTTATTTATTTGTCAGGGTAGGTGGGGGTGTATGTGTGTGCACAAGCAGGGGGAGTGGCCAACAGAGGGAGAAGCAGACTTCCTGCCAAGCAAGGGGCCTGATTCGAGACTCTATCCCAGGACCCTGGGATCATGACCTGAGCTGAAGGCAAACACTTAACAAACTGAGCTACTGCGGCGCCTTTTAATTCCCTCAAGTCTTTACTCAAATATTTTTCAGTGGGTTCTTCCTTGAGATCCCTACATGTGAAACTCCCACTCCCAACTTCTCCCAGGCCTTCTTTGCTGTACGTCACCACCTGACACACAACATAGTTTACCTATTAATTAATATTTATTTAAAATAACGTATTATTCTATCTCCCTCACTGAAACGTCTGCTCCATGAGGGCAGGCATTTCTGATGATTCCCTTCACTGCTGCATCTCCAGCAGCCTGAACAATGTCCAGTACACAGCAGGTGGATGGACAGCAAATGTTTTTGGAATGACTACATGCCCACTAGGGGTATATTGCATCTCTATGCATGTATTTTGTATTTAGAAAGTTCTTCAGGGGCACCTGGGTGGCTCAGTCAATTAAGCATCTGCCTTCAGCTCAGGTCATGATCCCAGGGTCCTGGGATTGAATCCTGAGTCGGGTTCCCTGCTTGTGGGGAGTCTGCTTCTCCCTCTGCCTCTGCCCTGCTCATGCTCTCTCTCTCTCGGTTTCTCTCACTCAAATAAATAGGTAAATAAAATCTTAGGGGGGAAAAAAAGATTACATGAGGTAATGAGAGTCATGGATTTGGACCAGGGATCAGCAACATTTTTTTTTGTTTGTATTTGCACAGGTTCAAACAGTCAATATTTTTGGCACTATGGGGGGCCATTTGGTCCCTGTCACAACCATTTGACTCTGCCATTGCCACATAAAAGTAGCCCCAGACAATACCTAAATGAATGAGCGTGGCTGTGTGCCAATAAAACTTTATTGCTCGACACTGAAACCTGAGTTTCATATTACTTTCCACCTGTCACAGAATATTCTTTTTATTTTCAAACACTTAAAAATGTGAAAACCATTCTGATCTCATGAGTTTAACACGTGGCAGGCCACATCTGGCCCAGGGGCTGTCACGTGCTATTTCCTGGCTTAGAAACCACAGCTCTTCACAGATTATTTTTTCCAAATATTCTGGAAAGATCCATGCTAAATTGATACTTAAGAAGCATCTATAGATGATGGGCTCAAAGACAGGGACAGAATTCACCTTATTTGCTGGGCATAGTGTACTACCCAGAGGGCCTTTAAAAATTCTGTTTCTGAGGTCAGTTGGTACACATGAGAAATGATAAGGTTATTCCCAGCAACACTTTTTGGGAAATATGTCAACTGTCTATCTACTCTAAGTCAATTCTTTTATGATACCTCCTTACAGCAGCCCTTACCAAACCTTTAAGATGCCAAGTTCACTGAAAATAAGGAGCAAGGAACAGACATGGGATGCATCATGGGTGTAAAAGGAAGACCAGCCTTCAATTTCCAGATTATGGGTTTGCAGAAATCTTGATTCTTGTGGGATAGATAAGAAGAAAGTGGTGACATGGCTTGTCTCCAGAGAGATTTGGTAAGTGGGGACAATGTTTGGAGAAGAATTCTGAGTTCCCTGTGGATCCCTCTCAAATTTGAAATAAAAATACACATGTATACTTAATACAAAAAAAAAAAAAAAAAAAAAAAGCACAGGGCAAAGGGGGACTCCAGCCTGAGGGAGACGGAATTAACGAGCTTGTGAGTTTCGGGCAGGAGGATGGGGGCTCTGAGGGCGACCCTCCAATCCTGCCCAGTCTCCTGGGCCGAGTCCCCAGCAGCCCATTCTCACCTCATGGCCCTCAGCGCGAGGCGGTAGGCCAGGTCGGGGTCGTGGGGCAGCAGCGCCGTGAACAGGTAGCGGGCACAGGTGTGCATGGGCACGCTCTCCCGGAACAGCACCTCTCCGAAGCCGCTGAAGGGACCCCCTGCAGGGGCATCCTGAGCTCAGACCCCAGGCAAGGGCTCATGTCCACCCCATCCCCAGGTCTCCTCACCTCCCAGGCTATGAGGAGGGGCGGGACTTGCTCGGGAGAGAGCTGCTGGGGCTAGCGGTTGGCGGGGTGTGGGAGGGAGTGCAGGACTGAGACAGAAGAGAGGGGCAAAATCTGAAGAGGAGACCCGGGAACCCCGTGGGGGGGGGGGGCAGGACGCAGAAACAAGGCGGGGCCGGAAGGGGGAGGTGGGGCTACACCTGCTCCAGGGGTGGGGCCTCACAAGGACCGGGTCCCTTGAGGCCAGTGGTCAGTGGCCAGTGGCCAGTGGCGGGGGGAGGGGGCTCCTCCCCAGGCCAGCACTTTCCAGGGAGCTGAGCTAAGGGCTGGTGTCACTTTTAGGTACCGCTAAGGTAGCAGCGAACTGTAAGGGCCAGAAGACCGGGCCTCCTGATCCAGCAGCCGCGGAGCCACTGGAGAACTGGGGACAGGGCCCCTCCCCTCCCCCGTCTAGGGGCGGGGCCTCACCTTCCAGCAGCAGCCCCGCCTGCTTGCGCAGCACCTGCACCAGCCGCTCGTCCAGTTCCACCTCCTCCAGCAGGGCCAGCAGCTGCTCCTCGCTGCGCACCACCTTGTCTTGGGCGTACAGTCCCTCCGGCAGGGCCCGCTGCTGCCCCAGGCCCAGCAGTGCCACTTCAAGGGCCAACGCCAAGTAAGACTCCCCGGGGCTCCCGGGCACTGGCACATGCTGGTAGGCTGCCTTCCGCTTCTCGGGGCCAGAGTCTGTGGGAAATGGGAACCAGGGTTGCTGGAGGGGGGTGCCCCCCTTCTGGGGACCCCAGGGGCTCTTCAACTCAAACATGGAGACCGGGGGGATTGGGCTTATGTGGGGTAACCCAGCAGATCCCAGCACTGACCAGACACCTTCTACCAGCAGATAGGTGGGTCTGCGGTGGCCTCGCTTTCAGGAGAAGGGAATTCTGTTGGCTCCTGGCACTGACCAGGGCATGTGGCCAAGTGTTGAGACCTGACTAAGGATAAGAGTATGGCCCCACTTTCTTGGGGTACTGGGCTGGGGAGGGGGAAGGGGAAATGTCCCATTTCTTCCCAGGGGCCCCAGTGTGGGTACCTGGGTAAAGGGCAAGTGTCTCCTCCTCCAGGCGGCAGGCTTCCAGAAGTGCCCTGCAGAGGCAGCCGATGGGGTCCAGTGGGTGGCCCACCCATCCTTCCGTGTTGGTGATGCAGGTGTTACCTTTCTGCAGCAGCTCTGCAGGCAGTACGAGGGGCTCAATGCCGACCCTCCACAATTCTAGGTAGGGGGTCTTCTCTCCTTGAACCCCCAGCCCAGCCTCCCAGTGCCCGCCCACTACCTGGCCAACCATGAGCCATCCTGTCTGCCCATGAGCTCTGTAGCAGCCCTCACCTCCACAGCCTTGGCCTCCTGTCCCACAGCCAGACCCCAGCCTGGCAGGGACACATGGGTGAAACTGGGCGCTTTCAAAAACACCCACCGTCTTTTTCCTAGCTCCCACCTCTCTTGAGCCTAGCTGGCTTTCAGGTCCCCATGTGGCCACCTGCCCCCTCTGAAAGCCCCATTCTTCAATCTCCTCCCATGAGTCTAGCTCTCTCCTGCCTCTGGGCTCCTGCCCCTGCTGTTCCTTCTACCTAGAACACTGTTCCTCCCTCCCCTTCTCCTGGGAAACTGATATACATCTGTAAGATCTCAGCATAGCTCTCACCTGCTCTGTGAAGCTTTCCCTATGCCTCTAGGCTGGGGCAGGACTCTTCTGGGGTCACAGTTCCCCCAGAGTTCCATGACACCTGGGGTTCAATTTCCTGATAACAGACCTATTACCCAGACAACAAAACTGGTGGCCTCTCTCCTGCCTCCCCATAGCTCATCAACAAACATGTTCTTTTTTTTTTTTTTTTTTTTAGCCCATACAACATGGCTCCCCCCCAATGCAAATTTGAATTTGTTTCCCATCTTTAAAAAATCAGTAAATTGCACATCACATAATGCAGATTTCTGGCCTGTCCTGAAAAATTGGAAGATCTGGCCACACTGGGACCCCGTTCCTGAAAGACGTGTAACTGGCACGGGCTCCATAGCACAGAAGCGGGAAGCTTAGAAACTACAAGTCCCAGGCTCCTTTGAGTGAGGCGGAGGCAAGGACAGGAAGAAGCCCTGATTCTCCTGTAGCCCCCATGAGCAGGTGTGCAGCTGTCCACAGGGCAGAGACAGGAGGCTTTGCCAGCAGGTTCTGAGTGCTCTCTTGGGAACGGCCCCCAGCGGGGGCTGCAGGCTGCTGAGCTCACGGTCAGCAGTTTGCTGCAATCCATGTGCTTTTGAAGTTCAGGTTCTTGAACAATGGCACCCCCGACTTTCAATCTCGCAGCCCTTGCGGTACTTTTATGAGCCCTCAATCTCCTGTATTAAATTCTTTTTGCTCAAGATTCCTCCAGGTGGCCTGGCTTTCCCAGGGGGTGGGACCCGGAGCAGAACCCACAGACATTAGGGGTGCATGGCTCCCAGCAGTCAGCGTCTGAGTCTATGGCCCTGGGGGAATAGGGCGGTCGTGGCACCCACCTTTTTTCTGCTGCTTATAGCTCTCAAGTTGATGCCGCCGCTGCAGCCGGAGCGTGTTGACGATGGCACCTGCCAGCCGCAGGGCCTGGCGGGGGTATCCGTGGGCACGCAGGGTGTCCACTCGGGCACAGGCTGTGGGGAAGGGCTCGCCCAGCCATAGTGGGCGGCCCTGGGGGTCAAAGGTTGGCTTTTCACTGCCCATGGTGCCTGTGAGGCTGGGGCCATAGGAGTCACTGGCCAGGATCTTTTGCAGGTGGGTGTCACTCCAGTGGAGTGACCCGGCCTGGAGGGCGCGGCCAAAGACGGTGTGGCGGGAACCTGCGGCCATCACCTCCTCCTCTTCCTCCTCCTCCTCCGGACCTGCAGGAGGGGCACCCACATGGCCTGGTAAGGGGGGCCCTGGCATTCGGGCTGAGGCCAGCTTGGTACTAGATTCTGGGCACAGTGATGGGGGTGTGTCATCTCCCCAAATCCTTTATTTTTTAATTAATTAATTAATTTTTTAGATTTCATTCACCTATTTGACAGAGAGAGGGAGGGAGAGCACAAGCTGGGGAGCGGCAGACAGAGGGAGAGGGAGAAGCAGGTTCCTCCCCGAGCAGGGAGTCCGACACGGGGCACCATCTCAGGATCCCAGAATCATGACCCAAGTCGAAGGCAAATGTCTAACCAACTGAGCCACCCAGGCGATCCTCCCCAAATCCTTTAAACAGCCCTTTGAACGTGTGTGTTATATGTGTGTGTGTGTTATATGTGTGTGTGTGTATGCGTGCGTGTGCGGGGGAGACTATTAAATCCCTTCATGCCAATGGACTATGGAGGTTGACCAACTGTCCATGTCTGCCCACCCTGCCCCTCCCCAGACTCCATTCCTCTTTTCCTCCCCCCACCCCATCTCTGACTCCTCTCCCCCCTCCCTCCATCTCTGCCTCTCTCTTCTCAGTATCTTCTTCCTTTTCGCTCAGTCACCCCTGCCCCCGACCTCCCTGGCCAGGAGGAGGCCAAGTCGGGAGACCAGCCCAGAACCACCAGCGTCTTAAGCATTTCACTTCATGTGCCTCCGACTGCCCGGGCCCTCACTCCGTCCTGGTGGGGAGGACAGACAAGGGCTGGGGTCCCCTCTCCTACCTGGGCTGAGGGCCACGCTGGGCTGCAGGCTGGGCCCGTCGAAGGAGTAGTTGCCCTCTTCCAGCGGGCACACGTCCAGCTTGTCCCACTTGCCAAGCAGCTGGAGCCAGCTCACCCGTTCCTCTGGTTTGCAGTGGGGGCTCAGGACAACACACACCCACAGGGCCCCTAGGGACAGAGGGCAGCCGGTAAACGTGGGCATGAGGGAGGCTAGACATTCATGCCAACAGTAGCCTACTGTGTGCTGGGCACTGGTCTCTGCTTAGCCCTCATCTTGAGCCTCCGAGATTGCAACTGATAATCTCTTCCCATTATAGCACAGAGAGGTAGAAGCAGTTGCTCAATGTCACACAGCTGTGAAGTGGGAAGTCAGGATTTGAACCCAGTCCATCAGACTCCGCTTGCTGTTGCCACCAGGTTTTGAATGGCCTGCAAGCTAAGATTTACTCTTCCATTTCTTTTTTTTTTTTTTTTAAAGATTTTATTCATCCACCTGACAGGCAGAGATCACAAGTAGGCTGAGAGGCAGGCAGAGAGAAAGGAGGAAGCAGGCTCCCCACTGAGCAGAGAGCCCGACTCAGGGCTCGATCCCAGGACCCTGGGATCATGACCCGAGCTGAAGGCAGAGGCCTTAACCCACTGAGCCACCCAGGCGCCCCTACTCTTCCATTTCTAAATGGTGGGGGGAAATACATCAGAGGAATATTTTGTGACTTGTGAAAATTATATGAACTTCCCATCAATAGTGTCTGTAAGTAAAACTGTATGGGGTGCTGCCGTGCCCATCTGGTGGCGTGTCTGAGGCTGCTCTTCCATGGCAATGGGCAGGATCGAGAAGCCGTGACAGAACAATGGCCTACAAAGCCAAAGTGACTGGCTGCCGGCCCTTACAGAAAAGGACTAATGCCAGGCGCCTGGGTGGCTCAGTCAGCTAAAGGTCTGCGTTAGGCTCAGGTCATGATCCCTGGGGTCCTGGGATCCAGCCCCATGTCGGGCTTCCTGCTCAGTGGGGAGCCTGCTTCTCCCTCTCCCCACTGCTTGTGCCTCTCGCGATCTCTTTCTCAAATAAAATCTTTTTTTATTATAGTTTTAATATTTATTTGAGAGAGAGAGAGAGGGAGAGCATGAGCAGGGGGAGAGGCAGGCAAAGGGAGAAGCAGGCTCCCCACTAAGCAGAGAGCCCAATGTGGGGCATGATCCCAGTCCCAGGACCCCAGGATCATGACCCAAGCTGAAGGCAGATGCTCAACCAGCTGAGCCACCCAGGAGCCCCTAAATGAAATCTTAAAAAATAAAAAAAAAAGAGGAAAAGGACTAATGCGTCTATAGTATTTCTTTGTCTGTCTCCCCAACAGGTGTCAGCTTTAGGAGTGCAGGGGTTCAGCCCCTTGTTTCCCGCCCAGCCCCACACCTGCACCCGCACGGTGCCTCCCGCATCACAGGTGCTAGTGAACACGGAAGGGATTCAGGGGCCGCACGATAATGGCGGGGGGAGCCTGCCCTGGCAGCCAGAGCCCGCTGGGGCGCCGAAGCCCTGCTGTGCACCCCCGGGCCTTACCCAGCTCGTCCCACAGCTGCCGGCATTTGTCGGTCATGCCCGCGCCCTGCTGCCGCCACAGGGCCAGGCGCGGGTCCTGCAGGAACTGCTCGGTCATGAGGATCAGCATGCGCGCCCCGTTGGAGTCCCGCATCCGCAGCATCTCCCGCACCTGTGCCAGGATGAGGGCAGGGACCAACGGTGAGGAGAGGGCGGGGCGCAGGGGCCAGAACCTTCGGTCCCCTGCCCGCCCACCCGCCCGCGGCACCTTGCAGAACATGGAGCGCAGCTGCTGGCTGGCGCCGTAGTAGCCGCCGTTGGACAGCAGCTGCTTCACCTGCTCCTGGATCTGCTCCTCGTCCAGGTGCCAGCAGTTGGCATCCTCGATGCCTGCACCCGCGGTGGGGTCTGGGGCACCTGCGGGGAGGGTGGGACAGTGAGACTGGGGTTTCCAATCTCCCTCTACACCCTCTGCCCACCCCCATCAGTCCACCCTGATCCCAGTCAAAGCCCCTCCCACCTGACCCCGCGGGGGCTGTCAGTCCCGGCAGCTCCGCGTTCACTTACCATCCTACATCTATCCGCTCACCCCATCCGCTTTTTCACACCAGCAGGTCACCCCATATCTCATTATCCATCCCCCCACCCTCCATCTTCCCACAGCCCCTCTTCTCTCCAAACCCTCCCCAGAGCTCACAGCACCTCCAGGTCCATCCCCCACCCGACCCCCACCAACATCCACACACACCCTTCCTGCCCTCCAACCACCCACACTCAGACGGCTCCTGTGCTCTTGGGGCACCCCCACCTTGGGGCTGAAGCTCCCCACTCCCGGGGCCAGGTCAGATCCAGGATCTGCCACTTAGTAGGTGTGTGACCTTGACTTCAGGCCGCGGTGCTCTCCCCAGCTCAAGGATCCAGGGGACCCGAGGATCCCAAGACGGAAGCTGCCCCCCTTGGGCCCCCGGGTGCCCTTACCATGCACCAGGTTGATCTCGGAGCCCAGCAGGAGGATCTCGTCAGCCAGGCGCTGGGCGGTGGGCAGCACCTCGGTGTGGTGGGCGCTGATGAGGTACTGCACGAACTTCTGCAGCTGGTCTCTGTTCATCTGGGACAGTGTTTCAGAGATGGGCAGCCGCAGCTCCACCTGGCGCGCATGTCGAATGCGGTACAGAGACAGAGCCACCACGTGTGCACAGTAGAAGAGGTCACGGTTGTCACAGCCGCAGCTCACCGACGTGATCTTGCAGCGGTCAAAGCTGATGGAGACGTGGTAGAGGCGCTCGGGCTCTCCAGGGCCCCCCAGCTCCCGGATGTTTCCGCTCAGATGGAACCCTAAGACCAAAGCCAGGCCAGCCGCCGCTGGGTCACCCCCGGATAGCGGTGCTCAACCACGGCACATAGCCAGACCCTGGTGCCAGTCCCGTGGAGTAACTAGCACAAGCCACTTAACCTCTCTATCCAGTGGGAACGGGTAGTGACCTCCTCTTCATGTGTTTTGAAGAGGATTCAGTGAGCTAATATTTGGTAAGTGCTTAGAACCCTGTAGGCATACAGTAAGTCCTAAATAAATGCTTGCTCCTGCTCTAATTCTGAAGAACATTATAGTGATGATGCTGAAGGTGGTTTTCTCAGCTCTTGGGTTACTGTGGATACAGCCTGGGCTCCAGGAGCCCTGTAACTTCCTGGGAAGATGCCCAAGGCTTGTGACAATTGGGGGTGAGGGGCTGATGTGGCAGCCAAGGGGGCCAGGCTACCCCATCACCCCCTGCCCCACCCTGGCCCCTGGGGAGCCCAGATGCCAGGCTTATCCAACTGGTTGGGCAGCTCAGGCCCCAGCTGGCCCTGGCTGCGTCACGCAGAGAGACGGCGGCTTCCTCATACCGGCTGAAAATGGCCAAGCCTGTGGCGGGCTGGGCCATGTCCAGGCAAGGGGGGCCCCAGGCTGACAGGGTTCAGGGAGGGTCACCTTAGCCAAGCCCCTGCCTCCAGCTAGGAGGTGAAGTGTTCCTGGGCTTACTCGCTTTCGGGCTCAACCTCTACTTGCCCCCTTTTGAGCCCTACTCCCTGAGGTCTGGAATCTTCTTTCACCTCTAGTTCCAAAATTCTGGCCCCTACCCTCCCTCACTGGACTCCACTGCCTAAGGTCTAAGACCACCCCTCACAGCTGATCTTAAACTTCTACTCAAGGCTCCCACCTAAGCCTCATTGCCTTAGATGTAGGACCATCTCTAAACGTCTGATCCCAATTTCTAGTAGTCTAGTCCTTCTGCCTGAGGTCTAGACTACTTCTCACCTCAGGCTTGAAACCTCGGCCCCAGAGCATCACTGGGTCCCTCTGCCTGAGGTCTGAAACCTGGTCTCACTTCTGGTTTGCAAATAGCTCCTGGGCATTGCCCCAGACCAGCCCTCCTCCCTGTGTCCCCGCCTCTTCTCCCGCCCACCAGTCAAGCTGTCTGAGGACCACCTTTGTCTTTAGCTCAGAATCCGGATCCAACCCGCACAGAGGTCCTCCACATAGGATCTGGACGTAGCCTCAGTCCTCCCTCCTTAGCTGGTCCCTGCTGCCTAAATTCGGGGACCTCCCCTCCGCCCTCCATCCTTCCCCCCAGCTCCGTCTAAGCCCCCTACCTGGGGTCTAGGCAGATCTCTGACCCTAAGCTCAGAATATCTTGTAAAACCCTCTCTGGGCATCAAAGCCAGTATAGTCTGGAATGTCCCCTTGCCTCGGCCCAGGCCCCTCTCCCTCTCTTTCCCTCCCTGCCTGTGCTGGACGCCCTGGCCTCCCTGGCAGGGGGGTGGGGGCGAGCACTCACCCACTTGCAGCACACGGTCTACAGCCCCACTCTGCAGCAGGTGCAGCCCGCGGGTGAAGGGCACGCGGGCGTCATGCTCGCCCTCCGGGGGCTGGTAGCCCAGGGACGAGTACATACAGATCTCCCGTTCGCTGCGTGGGAATGACCAGAACACAATGCGCTTCTGGACCGGCTCTGGCACCCTGGAGAACCGCTCCTCCACCTGCGGGAAGGGCGGTGGGTTAGAAACCCAGCTTGAATCCTGGCTTTGCCACTTACGAGCAGTGTGACTCTGGGCAAGTCACTTGGCCTCTCTGAGCTTGTTTTCTCAAGTGCGAGGTGGGGATGTTAATAGCACCCACCTCCTGAGTATCAAGCTTGCAATAACACCTGGCCTGTACTTAGTGTTCTAGAACTTTCTGCTACTTCCCCCCACCCCATGTCAGATCCCAGGTTCTGATGTAATGTAGTCTCCCCTCCCAGGCTTTGAAGGGGCAGGAGAAAGGGAGACAACAGTGATTAGGCCTCCATATTCTCAGCCTACACTATGCTAAATGCTTTGTGTATGTGATTCCCCATAATTTTCATGGCAACATCTCAGTAATACTAGTTCTCATCCCATTTTGCAGCCTGGACATTCGGAGGCTCAGAAGTGGGGTGAATGCACCTGCTCGGTCTTGCAGCTGGCGAGCTCCGAGTCCCAAGATAGGCTCCGTTCTCAGCTTCCAAGGGCCTGCAGGAAGGGAGGGGTGTCCTCACCACCCCTGTGGGCTTGGGGCAGTGAATCAAGCTGGTTGAACCAATGTTCCAATCTGGGCTTGCTACTCCCTGGCTGAGTGACCTTAGGCAAGTTTCTCAACCTCTCTGTGCTCCAATTTCCTCAAAGTGGGAGGGAGAACAACAACTCCAAAGGGCTGCAGAGGATTCCAGGAGCTTCTGAGGGGCAAGAGCTTTCCTAGCACCAGGCCTAGTCAGGGCAGGCACATGGGAACCACCAGAGATGGTTTCAGGATTATGCTGGGTATCTCATGCACGATAAAGGGGCAGCGACCTCCCAGAGCTCCCAGTCCTGGGTTTCTGGGGGAAGTGGGAGGACCAGTGACTAGCTCAGGTCTCAGGGACAGTTGGCAGATGACTAAGGAGGGATTTTCCAGGCCATGAATCAGAGCCTGCCCCATCCACACTTGGCTCAGACTCATCAGTCCCGGCAGACTTCCTAACTCTGGACAGGCCAGGGAGCAAAGAATACCCCCCAAAGCCAGATAGAGAACAGAGCCTACGGGACTGCAGAGGGCTTGCTCAGAGCCTGGCCACATCTCCACTCTTCAGAGGCTCATTCTGAGGCTGGAAAAGGGGACTCTAACCACCCCAGCCCTGGGGCATCGTTGTAGAACCCCCAGAAACTATCAGAGGTCTAGGTGCACCTATACAGGTACTATGACCCAGGCCTTGCCCTTGCTGCTGAACTATGGAAGGACTAGAATGGCTGGGGGACAGAGGGAGGGTGAACACTGGGGAAAGAGGGGAATGTGGGAGGGTACCCTGACAATGGAGGGGCTGGGCAGCCCCAGGTGGGAGGTGGTCCCAAAAGTACTGAGGGAGGGAAGCAGGACTCCAGGGAAGGATCTGGAGGGGGGGGGGGGGGTTCCCCAGGGGACAAGGGTTCTGGAGCACAGATCGGGGACAGAAAAGAGTATCTTGGGGCTGGGGTCTGTAGAAATGGGGGAGTTCTTCACTGGAGGTGTGGGGCAGAGATCTGGAGTCTCCAGGGGATGAGATGGGGGGTGTCCTCCAAGTCAGGGTGGCTTGTAGGAGTTGGAAAGAGGAGTGAAGATTGAATGGGGTGTCCTAACTGAGAGCTGAGGTTGAGGTGGGAAAAGAGGGTACCCAGGGTTGTGCGAGGACCCCGGGGCAGGAGGAGAAGGAAGTGTCCTGAGCTAGGATCTAGGGTGCTGAGGACATCCCTGTGTCCTGTGGGCTGGAGGGCTGCGATGGCAGGAGGAATGGGGGTGGGTCACAGGGCTTGAAGGAGTGAAATGGGAGGATGAGAGGGTGTTTCGGGGCGGACTTAAGGATCCTGGAGGGGATCTCTGGGAGTGTCTCGTATGCGGGCAGGTCCGGAGGCTGGGGGTTGGGCAGGGGAGGAGAAGGCTAGTCGGAGAAGAGGTTGGGGGTGCGTCCCTCCCCCCACCCCTCGTCACCTGCTCGAAGGCCCAGGTCTCGGCTACTCGCTTGGCACTGAGGTCCAGCAGCGCCTCGGGCCTGCCCCGGCCGCGCACGGCCCCGGTCCCGACATCGCGATCCTCGGGTCCGGCGGGGCAGCCCCGGCTCCGTTTGGCCGCGGGGGGGTCCATCGACGGGCCGGGGCCGGGGCGGGGCCTGTTGGGGGGGTCAGTCCGATGCCCGCTTTGAGTCGCCGGCTCCCGCGCCCTCTACCCGCCTTCCAGTTCGTCTTCGGCGCTCGGCCGCCCCGGGACCCCAGCCGCACCCACCCCCGCCCAGCGCCGGGCCGGCCGGGTGATGCGGCCCCTTTAAGACTCTTCACAACAATGAAGCCGCCTCAGTCGCCGCTTTATCCTACGCCGTCGTCCCGCCCCCGCCGCCCGTCCCCATTGGCCCCCCCCTCGGCCTCCGTGGCTCTCCTCCGCTATTGGCTGCACCGCCAGAATCGTCCTCAAGTTCTCGCTGCTCATTTGTTAGATGTGCTGCTTGTCCTTTCGAGGAAGCCCAATCAGAACGCTCATAGGGCTGTGCTGTCAATCATGGGGCGCCGGCGGCCAATCATAGTGGGAGGACCCCCCGCGGCCCCGGCCTTATGCGGAGTTTCGGGGCGGACCCTCGGTTCATTCACAACATTCCTCTCCCGCCCCCCTCCGGCTGGACAGCGCGCCCAGGGCAGCTGGGGCTGCGCCCACACACGGCTTTGTTTACTGAGGGTCGCTTCCGGGCTCCGCAAGGGGACAATCAACACGACTCGGCCGGGGAGCGAGACTGAGCGGCGGGATTCCAAGCCAGCCTCTCAGCCCCTCCTTCCTCTGGGCTGTGCGAGGCGAGAAACTCTCTCAGCCTCTCTGGGCACTGAGTCAAGTTTTGATATTTGTGGGATTGGGGTAGGTGGGTGGAGGGGATCACAGGCCCCTCGATTGAGCTCTTGGGGGCCACAGACCTGTTCTCTAGAAATAGAGCCCAACCCATGCCCCAAGCTAAGAACCCTCAATCCATTCTGTGCCCTGAATATTACGTTGAGTCATATGAAATGGCTGATTTTCGACCTATTAAGACGGCAGTTTCAAAAGGTTCAACTAATACTTGTCACATCCGATCCGTCCTGGCCATCCTCTCTTGCCGGAAGCCGCCCGTGGTCTTGATCGCAGCCCCGCCCCGCGGCCCACGCCATCCTTCCTCTCCCCCTGTCCTTAGAAAACCCTACATTTCCCCTTAGCCATACTTTTCTCCGCGATCGCTACATTTCTTTACCTAGTTCTGCACTTGCTTGATTTCTGTCTCTTCCCTCTCCACCGAGACCCCCAGTGGCAGGAGTAAGTGTAATTGGTGCATTGCTACGCCGCCAGCACCCGAACACCGGGCATACAGCAGTGACTCCATGTGAACTTACCTACTGAACCAACTCATAATCTGCTCCATTCCGCTGAAACGTCTACGAAGCGGAACAACCCAGGTTGGTTCCTAAGTGTGGCCTGATCGCTGTCCCCAGTATCCCCACCGCCTATGGAAACTCTGGCTTTTTCCTTCCAGGAATTTCCAGCCACACTTTCTGGCCGGTCCCCAGCTCCCCATTCGGGAAACTCCCTCCAACCTGTGCTGTGGGCGGGGGGGGGGGGGGGGGG